>NC_050178.1:1891205-2141205 GCF_008315115.2 Sander lucioperca
TGACTCTCTGTATGACCCCTAGTATAATATAAGTACATCACAGCACAGTTGTTTGGAATGACATATCCCATAATGTCTTTTATTGTTGCATTTACATTGTTCCAGAAAGGCTTTATGTTACTGTAAATCCCAAAACATGAGAAAAAAATATTTTCTTCATACTTCAAGTTATTGGTAGTGAACTGTGTTATACACATTTTGTACCATTCTTCATCTAAAAATGCAATATATAGCTCTGCTTCCCATTTGTTTTTTATGTGTATTGTCAAGCTTTCTCTGATTTCCCCCAAGCCTTGATAAAAGGCTGAGATGACACTCTTTTCATTTTTATTTTAATTATACCATTCATATCTATATTGGGATCATTCATCCACTCTTTCATAACATATTCCTATGAGTATCTAAAGAAATCTTGGTTTTTGGACTCATACATTTCCAAACTTTGAGTAAAGTACATGGCGCAGTGATCACTCATATCCCCTACAGCATCTTTGCTCTTGTCTGTGTTATTTTAAGCTCACACACACTTCTCTGTTGTTGCCGCAGGGTGTGTGAGAGTATGCTTTTCAAACAGGTTTTTTTTCACATCCTGTTTCGCTCTTTTGTTTCACAGAGAAGTGGCTTCTCTTTGGCAGCACAAGATAATGTCTGCAAACAGAATGCCTTTTAAAGCCATCAGGCCAAGAAGCTCGAGTTGTTGAATCGAAATCAGATAAGAATATCCATAAAGTTTACTCTGTGACGATGACGTCACACCATACCACCCACACACACACACACACACACACACACACACACACACACACACACACACACACACACACACACACACACACACACCTGTGTACCTCCATATAAGAGGTGTGCATATGTGCAGTAAAAGTAATTGCACAGGCATGCTCTTACATCATACTGTAACTCCCACTTACCTGTGTGCTACATTGCAAGACCACTACTTTGATCCAGTTTGATCACATTTACAGTAAACCTGTAAGTACAATGCTGTGCTATGTTTTCTTGCAAGATTTTGAAATTACAGTAAGCAAGCCTCCTAATCCAGTGAAAGCAAAAGGACGCTTTGACTGTAAGGTAACATTTAATTTTACTCTTTTACAGCTGACATTGGCTTTAATTCAGTTCTATTGCAGCCAGGTGTCATTTATTCAGGTTTTTTTGGATGAGCAAAAAGGCAAAGCCACCCCTGCATTTTGTGGTGCAGCAATGCTAAAAATACCAGTGCTGTTTCCATGGTAATGGATCACTGTTACAAAAGTCAGTTCAGTCACCAAGGCAACTGTCTATGTCCCACACCAGCATGACATAAATACAACACAGACACAAACAAACCAGCTCATTAATAAAAAAAAAATTAAAAAAGGCAAAAAGACAAAAAGCAATTGTAAATCAAGTAAAGAAATATTTCAATACACAGAGGACAAATCACTATTTCTTTCCTAAATCAAATATATGTTTGGGCTTCATTATTAAAACCATTTGACCTAGCTTGAGTTTATGCCATAGGACAGAAAAACATATTCAGCTAAATCTGTTTTGTTGCAGGCAGCAGATAAGCAGGGAAGGTTTGTTTGTTTTTAGATCAAAAAAGAGGAAATGATAATCTATTTTATCTTGTGTAGTTTTTTGGGGCAGATATATACAGGAATAATCTTGTGACTAAATAATGTACACAAAGCATGGCTATGTGGGTCATTTAGAGGCTCTAAGTCAGTCTGTCCCAGCTAAAGTGAACTGTGGATGTAATGATGATTTATGGTTGTGGCAGGGGAGTGCTGTGTGACACTCCTCCAGGCCCTCACATGCAGTTTCTTTGCTGGGCATCATCAGTCAGACCAATGTGTCCTGTTTGATAATGTGGACAAATAAGTGTCATTGCACGAACATATATATTTACCAACTCCACTCATTTCAGACATCATGCAATTGTCCAGGGTTAAAATCAGGTATCTGTTACTGCATCTACATCACCTAGCCTTTATAAATGCCACCAGTAACCCTAACCTTCATATGAAGCAGGTTTGCCAAGTTGCGAAAAACTGACACAGAATTTTAAGCATACTTTCCACGCAGCCAGTATTTCCGGGGATTTACCCTCCTTAGCTCAGGGTGTTTTGCGGTGCTGGAAAGCCGATTAGTATGACTAATTTTCACTATGGCTTTCAGAGCGCAAAGAGTATGTTACACAAATACTGGTCATCTGAGGTTGTTGCTTCAGAGCCGTTGGTGCGTGTACTACTGGCCTTGCAATGCTTCCGGCTTCATTACAGCTCTACTAGAAAAGTTTTCATGTTTGAAGTGTATAATCTGAGCCGTGGTGCAGATCAGTCAACAATGTCACTGCTGAATGGCAACCAGGCCAAAAATCTCAACTAAAATGCTTAATAATGACCTCTGTAGCTCTGATAACGCATGCAACGTGAGGTTTACAATCTTTGTTTTCCTGCTGTCTTAAGCATATTTGTGCAAATAAGGAAAAATCCTGAATGAGGAAAGCCCTGGCGGAGACTTCTCTGTGGATGGATTAAGCTACAAATAACAATAATCATTTTTATTTGAAAAGAGACAATGTACATTAGTTAACATTCAAACAATTGCTAAACCAAGTTAGCTGAAAGGTTTATTTTCATCGGCAGTCCCTTTGCCCGATGTTGTTAGATATCCTAGAATACTAAAAGTAATGCAATATGTAAGACAGTTAAAAACATACTACATTATGGTAAACAGCATAAAAAACTACAGTTAAACAACATGAGCACAAAATCCAAATAGCAGATGTAAAGATACAGTGTAGTACAATCTTAGTTTAAAGTTTTAGTTTTTTAAAGAAGAAGCAAACAGTTCCTGGTGTTTTGGCTACAAATCACATTGTAACTAAAGATGATTCACAGGCAGGGTTGGGGAGTAACGGAATACAAGTAACGCAATTACGGATTTAAAATACAAAATATTAGTATTCTTGTTTAGTTGGTGGTAGTCTGAATACAGTTACTGTCTTTGAAAAAAGATAACTTCAAGGGATTACTTTCTGCCAAGGAGGTTGTTTTCGATTCGGTTTGTTAGTTGGTTTTGTCAGCAGAATTACAGAAAAACTACAGGCCCGACTCTCATGAAACTTTGTGAAAGGGTGTAGTATGGGCCAAGGAAGAACCCATTACATTTTGGAGCAGATCCAAATAACGAGGCGGATACGCAAATTATTTTTCGCTTTGGTTTACATTGCGAGATAGGGCATGGCCTTGGCAGAGGTCTGTGACCCCCTAGTGCCCTTCTAGTTTAGTTTTTATAGATTCAGATGAGGCCGAGGGACGCTCATAAACATAAAATAGAGCAATTATCTTTTGCATCAAATCTGGTGTCAGCATTCTGCTCACATAACATTTCACTTTCCCCACTTCACTATTTCCTGTCCAGTGAGTGCACATTATTCACAAACGTTACACAGTGAAAATGAACACAATATAGACAGTAGCTTTTACCACAAATGAATGCCTTTATTTTTCAAGACACTGTTAACACATAGGTATACAAGAGACGTTTTGGCTCTTGCAATAATAAAATAAATCAAGGTCGGTATCAGAACAGATAGTGGTAATATGGAATGTAGCTGTTTCCATTTATTTTTTTTAAACAATCCTTTCAGATAAATAGTCTTTATATAGTCTTTGTAGCTAGTGTTTTTAAATCAATATATTCTCTTTGTTTAGACAAAGTTTCAGGAATGAAGGAGAAAATCAGAAGAAAACAGAGACAGTGACGAAACTAGAATATTACCCTTTTCAAAAAGTCTTTCGTTTATAGGCAAAAAAGGAGGAGAGAGCAACTGTTGAAAAAAGGCAAATCCCTTCTTCTAGACCTAAATGGATGCTACAGGAGTCAGGGTTAGTTTGTTGAGATACAACATTTCTCCTACCATATATAACAAAGAAAAGGAGCAGTCCCAGAAAGACAAAAGTGCAAGTAAGGGCACATACAGCCCTGTCCTGTGGCAGGTGAGGGAGAGCGGAGGAATCACCACAGACTCTCCCCTGACCCCGAGGTGTCTGAGGTTCCCTCCAAGCAGAGGAGGGTCAGACCCCCATGTAGGCATAAGGACGATGCACCTTAGAGTAGCAGAGTTTCAGCTCATGAGCTCTTCCCATGCTTGAAATTTAGATCATGTTGGCTCCAGTCCTCCCAGTCAGTACTGTGATCCTCCACCTGGGAAATGATGGTAATCAGGTTCTGGAGTCCAAAAATGAAACCACTGTCCTGGCCTTCATGCACCACACTGTCCTCTCCGTAGTGCCGACAGGTGGTGTGAGCAAAGTCAATCATGCGCACGTCCACCACGGGGCTGCTGGCCTCTCCTGGGCTGTGGGGGGAGCGACTGCTGCCACTGTTGCTGCTCCCTCCAGCCACGCTAGCACTGCCACCGGCTGAGGAGGAACGAGGGAAACCAAAGGCCCCTTCCTCTTCCTCGTCTTCTTCATCAGATGGCTCATCCTCATCGCCTTCTTCCCCACCACGGTGTCTAGGTCTAGTAGGAGTCCTGGGAGGGTCTCCGTCATAGATGATGAGCAGGGAGCTGGAGTAGAAGCGGTACGACTCGCAGGCCTCCAGGGCAGCTTGCATTTCCCGGAGTCTGCGCAGCACTGGAGACAGCAGCTCTCGCCGTAGGCAACGCCCGTTGTGAAAGAACTGGTAGAGCGCCTCCTTGAAGCCTGCAAGAGTCAGCTTACGGCCATGGTATTTGTTCATAAACATTAGCTGGCCCGAGTCTGACTGGTACACCTGCAGGTCACACAGAAACATGAGCACTACAGCTCCACATGTAACCAATATAAAAAAAACTACAATGCAAAGAAGTTGTGTTGCATCTCTACCGTACCTGCATGCCACAAAGTCGCACTCCAATAGAGGCAGATGTGCTCTGTTGACACTTCCGCATGTGATGGGCTTTCTTCTCCTCTGATGCATCATCCCCATGTTGGCGAGTTCCCATCTTCAAGTCTAAGACACATGGTACTGTGTAGCGCCATGTCAGGTTCTCCAAAAGAATAAATTCTGTGAAAGGGGGTCAAGGATCACACAACAAAAGACCTGTAAACTAACACAGTGTATGCATGCTTATATTACCATCGAAGGCCTAGTCCACACGTACACAGGATTTTTTTTTAAACGGGGGGTTTACTTTGTTCATTCTCAACGAAATTTCGTCCACACTAGCACTGTTTAGAAAAATCTCCACATGAAAACGCAAAAACACAATTGAAACGCTGTCAAGAGCATGCCAAGCCAACAGGCGGAAGACTACCCACCAACTAGAAGTCCGATGGTCTAGTCCAAGACCAGTGACGTTGACCGTGGGGTCTGTGTCATGGCAGAGTTGGATTATGTAGCAGTGACCTCCGTGGTGCATTCTGACACCTCAGTTCCACAATACAATGAAAGAGTAACTGTACTTTTGTTGTGTAAACATGTAAAAACGTGTGCTATTACAGGTACTTTTTTGACCATGTCTGCCATTGCAAGAAATGCCACCTCATTTGTGATGCCTCACAAAAAAGGACATAACGGCGCACACTGATGTTACAAGACAACACCCCCATTTTCCATGTTTACACGAAAACACACAAACGTTTCTAAAAGTCTTCACCCTGGCTAGAGTTTTCCAAAAGCTCTGTTTACAATGACCTAAAACACATATGTGTGGAAACATTTTTTGTTTATGTTTGCACCATTCACCAAGGCAAATTCCGCTTAAGTGTACTTATTGTGGCAATAAACCCTTTTCTGATTCTGATAGGCCAAAACGCATGGAAAAGGCTACGTTTTTATGTCTACTTCACTGCACACTGAGACACCCGGTAAGAGATGTTCATTCATGAAAGGATACTGTATTGGTTACGATGCTTTGCATTCTCTTTCATCCTCTGCAAGTGCTGCTGGTGACATTTGAGAGTCCAGGGGTTGTGTTTGATCTGCGGCACCACGTTGCTTTTTTCCATACTGAAGAAGAGAACCTCTGCCTCCTCACGATTATAACTGCAAAAGTGAAAACACGGGAAACATGTCAGCTTTGGTGATACAGAACTTATTTATGACTAGTCTTGTCGTTTATGAAAGCATTAAAAAGCATGCATGCTCACCTCACGATCTTGTCTTCTTTTCGGCTGTGTTGAGCTCTGTCTTTGCTGTAATTGTCATTGTCCAGAAGCGACGAGGACTGTTTCTTGTTGCTCCACTTCAGCATCTTGCTCTTGGGCTCACAGTCTGCTGAGGGATCTTTGTTTTCCAGGTCCCCTGATTCGCTGTGGAGTGGGTAGGCGATGAGGCACAGGTTCCCTTCCTCATCCTCTTCAAAACTGACTGACACAACGCCTGAGAGAGGGGGAAAAGGTGCACCAGAGACTGGTTATGAGTACTGAACTCTAAAGTAAATTCATTTATAATAAAGGGTATTATCTTAGATAATCATTTATCCAGTTATTGAGAACATGCCTTGCCAGATCTTTTTTATTCACATTTAGACAAAGATGCACATTCATACAGCCATTTGCATGTTCACATCTCCACATGCAAACACACAGATAAGCAAACAAGTTATATGAAAGTTGACACCATAGATGTGAAAAATGTAAGTGGAAAGCAACAACAACCTTAACAGACAGATCATTTATATGAAGAGCACCATATGTCAGAACAAAAACCGTGTTTATAGGACTCATTAACAAGAGACAAAATACCACACAAGGCTGAAATGTGTCAAACTGAGCAGGACATTTATTGAGCAATTGCTAAGCATCCTCATGAAACACACACAATAACTCATTATACAGAGTTTCAGGCAGTCTGCAATGACATGAGAAAATGATGTACAGTTCTCTCTTTCCACATACAAAAACATACATCAAACAATAGCCAAATAAGCAACAGAGAAGGGTTGCTCAACCACATTACAGATAATCAGTACACTACCATGATTCAGTGACAATCAGTCTATATATGCAGTTCATAAGACAGGCATTAAATGATGAAACAAGAACATTTGAAGACAAAAACAAACCAGAGAAGGGGGATGGGCTGGAACAGATGTTTCTAGAATCCTCTTTTAATGATCAAAGAAACACAGTGTACCTTAATGCCAATGCTAATTTATAACATGATCCACAAAAAGGTAGTTGTAGACCCCCAGCTCCTAGTAATAGTCCCTAAAAGGGCCTGTGTGTGTGTGTGTCTGTGTGTGGGGAGGGGCATGCACTGAGAATAAACATCACAGCTGCAGCAGCTGATACAGATAAAGCACAGACAGGAAGGAAGGAGGGATGTTGCTTGGATAAAAATGATTGAGAGAGAAAGTGGCTAAGATATGGACGCTGCATCCGAGTCAATACATGATAAACTTTACATCCCACAACACAAGTATTAGTAGTCTTTACATTACGAAACAACCAGTGAATAACCATAGCCATTTACTATGAGACCAACCTGGGCCAATGAATAAAATGCACTGGAGTGTTTTTGCATGTTAAACGATGGGCCAGAGGACCCAGTATCTACGTTTTTTTCTGCAGCCTGAGGCCTGCCTGATGTCATGCGCAGACATCACCATCCTGCAGGAGGCCCAGTGTTTGTCCTTATGGACTGTGTCTTCCACTCAGAGATGCACTGTCATCATACCAACTCAAAGTGTGGGAACTTATGAGTCACTGACTTTATTCACAAGGACGGCTCATAAATGTGTGAAACTGGTGCCTCAATTAATATTTTCTTAGCCTAATAACATAAATTGGCCGTAATATAACAGCAGGGGTGTGACAGAGATGCAGATCATTATCATCGACTATTGTTTTATTAGGTTCAAAGGTTATGGTTTGTCTATCTGGCTTTTATGTCCGTATCTTGGAATTAAAATCCTCTAAATTGTCCTCATGCTTTATAGCAATGTTATTGTCATTTTACTGATGTCTCAAAGCTTTAAAAGGTATCTCCCCAACTTGTTTACATCCATGGATTTCTTCTGATTACAGGCCACTGCAAGGTGTCCCTGACATTTCCTTTTAAATGTCTTTATCTCTAAGCCAAGCTAATGAACACCAGAAATTACTATGTTCTTTAAAAACAAAACAACTCTTATTGTGTGAAGTAAAAAAAAAAAGGACAGAATAGTTTTACTAGCTCCAGAAGTCCTCTACCATCTACTCTCCAAAACCCCATTCCTTAAACTGGGTCTTTTTATAGTCCCACGCTGCATTACTTATGGGCCAGGTAGGCTTACAGTATTTCAGACACTGTGGAGCTGGGCACAACCAGAGGAACATTATATTCCAATTCCATGCGTGTAGGTGAAATGTGTATGCGTGTCCATGTTTCTGTGACGGACCTGAAACCAGATCTGGATGTCTCCCCAAGTGACTTGTGAATGACTTCACTGGTGATCTGTCCCATTTATTTTTGATCTCTCTGTGGAACTCTATCTAATCCTGAAACCGAAGGCGTCTTAAAAGCCAGGCACAGCACTGAAAGACGTCAGGCCCTCAGCCTGGATGCTACTTGACTGGCTGTGGTGAAATTGCTTCAACAACTGTCCACAAGTCATATTATGTGGCCACTGAAAACAGAAATGTATCCATCTAGAAATATAGTTATACTGCAGTGTGTTGTGTACGCCATGTTCTTTGAGCCCTTGCATCAATCCACAACCACACTTTACCCAGAGCAAAATAATAACCTTAATTACGACCTGAACGCAAGTTATTTTTTGTTGCAATGTAATATTAAAGGCAGCAACTAGTGCATATAGCCTACTGCACAAAAATAGTTAGCACAAAGATAAGGAAAAAGACAGAAAGGGTTGAAACTAGGTTGTGCCAATACAACATCACGCACAGCTTGACACTTGCAGCAGATTTGGGATGACGGTCTTACCTTTATACTGAGGTGTGAACTTCCTCATCTCTGGAGGGAGGCTCTCGTAGAACTGGTGCTCCCGGGGGATGAGGGGTTTGCATATTGTTTGTTCCCCAAATCGTAGCACACAAGAGTGGCCTCCCACCTGGTGTACGAATGGCTCAAGCATCACCCCTTTTCCGGGATATGGAGTCCCGTCGGCCTGCATGAGGGCTTCCAGAGCGGGACTCATCCTCACTCCGAATCGGACAAATGAGCTGGGGGGGCCCACGTCGCTCGGGAGGCAAGCGGCTCGGCCGCTCGTTTGGCTCCCTATCCTCGAGCTCTTTTCTGTTCGCTCGCGCGGGGGCGCTACTGGTCGCCTGCTCAAGCACAGCAGTGAAAAACAAAGGGTTGAACAGGAAGGACAGAGGACACAACAAAATCCCCCTATTCCCTTTCTTTTCCTTTACGAAGGACAAATTATAAAACTCCTCCGCTGGGTTGGACAATCTCCGTGTGTGTACGTGTAATTAAAAGGCTACTTATACAGCGTTAAAGCTGTTTAAAACGTTTTCAAGCGACGTGCGTTTCCACTGTCTTCACCGCCTGGCTGTTACCGAAACTGACTGTCACTGATCCTTAAACCAGGAAAACAGCAGAAACAGCCAGCAAGTCCCGCCTCTCCTCACAACCAGCCAATCACAGAGCCGCAGCTGTCGCTGGGAGGAGACAAGGCACCAAGGAGAGGATCAAGCAGATCGAGCAAACAAAGAGGAAGGAGAGAAAACAGGGGGGAGGGGAGAACAGGAAAATTACTAGACACAAAAACACAACACTGTGGCCATTTGTATTAATATACTTTCGAATTGCATTGTTCTTGTTACTTTGAAGACAGGCTGCAGGTTGCATTTAAGAATCGTATTATTGCAAATATCCGTGGAAGCAAGCTACGACAAGTGATTTAAAATGGCATTTCTGTTTCATCACACAATTTCTGTTTTCATCACACATCGACTTGCGTTTTCATGCCTTAGCAATAAAAGAGGTGCAAAATGAAAGGGTGTGTTTGGGTGGCATGTACTTGTAGTGGATGTCAAATATCAAGTACATTTAAATGTGTTAACCTGTGTACATTTTTAACATAAATATAAGTGATACATATCTTGTATAATTATGACATGGTTAAGAGGGGCTTTAAGAAAATAGCATTTGTTTCACACCAGTGAACTAACTAACTCAGGCTAATGTCATGTTCACATCATATGGGATGGGAAGATTCCCATGCTTACGACTTGAAGTGTCATCAGACAACTCAGGCGAAGTTGGACCTGTGTGGGTTGAAACCAAAACGACCCATTATTATTATCCACTAAATGCAATGGTTTAATTATATTGACAATGAAATGAAAAAAATGTCCTGGTAGGTTTTTCAACCCACTGTTACTTTCCCTGACCCCACCGATGACAGACTATTCATTTGAGATAGCATAACACACATTAAAAAAGCTTATAGGCTCTGGGAAAGTGTACAAATATTACATTTTCATGGATTGACAATTCATAAAGTAACTGCCTTTGTTTACTGTTTAAGATGTCGTGTCAACAGTTTTCAAGACACTTCTTTTACAGCAGTGGTTTGTGGGGACAATTCGTTTCGGCCTGCAGTACTGCAGTTGGCTACTTGTAAAAATGTATCACGTGGCTGACTTTCCATGCTACATTCAGCTCACTATACATCCATGGTTTGAAGACGTATCAGATGCCAAGAGACTACACAACAGTTGATTCTGCTATGAGGCAGGAATTTACATCTCTGGAAAGCTATCATGGCAGCATAATGTTCTTCCCTACAATATATATCAGCAGACAGTAGGCACAATTCTACATAATATGTACATTATTATTCTACTGGAATGTGAACTTGCACAAATTTGACTGACCAATACATGTCATTGCCAATTATGTTGCATTGTGCTGTGGCAACAGCTGAGCCAGGTTCAACTTTTTTGCTGGCCAGTCTTTTTTTTACTGCTTTTACCCCCTTGAAGACATTCTGTTAAAGTGTGCAACACAAACTGTTTAATCCATTTTCCTACCTTGGCAGTGCATCATCTATTATCAGAGAACAACATCCTTTTGTAACATAACTTACATTCCATTGGCATATAACTAAATTCCTAGCTGCTGCTATAAATAGACCCCTGATGGCAATATTTGTATATGTTATTTACATATGTGTGTAATAGTATGTCAGGAGACAAACATCCCATGGCCATATTCTGGTGTGTGGTGACCTTCACTAGCTTTACTTTGGGTCAGTGTAAAGTAAAGCTTCAGATGTACAGACCAAACTGGAAATGTCTTTGTTGAGTATCAGTTGACACAATGAGTCTCACTGGTGTGCCAGGCCAGACAAAGCTTAAGTTTCTGTCTAATAAAAGGGAGTTTTTCCTCGCCACTGTCGCACTAAATGCTTGCTCTTGTGGGAATTACTGGAATTGTTGGGTCTTTGTAAATTATAGTGTGGCCTAGACCTACTTTATCTGTAAAGTGTCTTGAGATAACTCTTGTTATGATTTGATACTATAAATAAAATTGAATGGAATTGAAAGTAGGCTACTGTAGGCAGGCTCATATCACTGGACAATTATAGCCTAATCACGCACTAATCTCTGATGTTCCAGTTCTGCACTGGGATTACAAATGGAAAGAAAGGATTCCAGACCCAGGCAGGAAGGGGATTAAATGATCAGCGCATGAACAGGGCACCCAATCTTCTCTTTCCACTGGTCTCAAAGGTAGGGACTCCCTGGTGGTCTGATGTGAAATGTGGATAAGAACAAAAAAAGAGAAGAGAGTGTGTGTGTGTGTGTGTATAACAATGTGTGTGTGTGTGTGTGTGTGTGTGTGTGTGTGTGTGTGTTAGGAGGTACACTCGGGGCTTCCCAGACGTTCTGATCCCAGGATCAACAGAACAACGCTAACTTAATCATGCCAGTCGGGAAAGAGAACCGTGTCGTGTTACCGTGTGAAGGATTTACTTGTGTGATTACAAAGGTGGAGAGTGGGCCTCCACACTGGGGTTGGGGATAAACACATGTTTTTCTGTGTGTGTGATCTAAACTTTGTAACTTCCAGAACCCTCAGTCATATGTAAGAAGCCCAGAGATCTCATTTTAAAATTGTATATTTTTCAAATATGTGTTCACCAGAATTCTTTTTACACTGTCTATCATAGTGCTGCTAATCTCGAAAATGTTATAAAACATTAAACTCTTTAACATTGTTTCTTAGGACAAACCGTAAATCCACAAATCTAAGATTATATATACAGTATGAAGGATACCAGAATGTGTGTGTTCATGTGTATGAATTGCTGACTTTCTAGCTAATCACCGTGGACTTACTGATGTGTGAGCGTTATGTCAGCTTAGCATGGCTTCTACTATCATGTCATGGGTCCGTGCCCCGGGACAAAAGATCCAGGCTGTGCCACAGGGCCCTCGATCCAGCTATGAAACAGAGCAGTGATGCAACATCCAACAACCTCCTCCTTGCACATTGTATGATGCGTGGCCTTCTACAAACACAGGACACATTGTAAACTCCACCCACGAGAGATGCAGCAGAAGTCTCTAGAAATCCAGCTACTTGACTGGCTGTGGTGAAATTGCTTCAGCATAGATTGTCCACAAGTCAGATACCAGTGATGGAATGTAACTAAGTACATTTACTCAAGTAACGTACTTACAGTAAGTTCAAATTTGAGGTACTTGTACTTTACTTGAGTCTTTTCTTTGCATGCCACTTTCCACTTCTACTCCACTACATTTCAGAGAGAAATATTTATATAAATGCACTTTTTACTCCACTACATTATTCTGACAGCTTTTGTTAGTTAGTTAGTTACTTTACACACTTAGATTTTTGCACACAAAACACATGTAGTTTATAAAATACATTTTATTATAAATTATACTACCCAAAAATATATAGAAAAGTATATAGGCCTACAAGTACAGCTGAAACGATTAGCCGACTAAACACATACTGTAGTTGACTGACAGAACTGTTTTGATCGTTTCCAGTTTCTAAAATGTGAGGATTTTTCTGCATTGAGTACTTTTACTTTTAATACTATAAGTACATTTTCCTGATGTACTTACATACTTTTCCTTAAGTAACATTTTCAATGCAGGACTTTTACTAGTAACAGAGTATTTTTACAGTGTGGAATTATTACTTTTACTTAAGTAAAGGATCTGAATACTTCTTCTATCACTGTCCTTATTACGGACCGATCCACATTAAAGTACAGTTTTTGACAATGTTGTTGAGAAATTCAATGTTCCTGATCACTCCAACTCAGTCTCTAGTTCCCCCACAATCTCTGGCCACAAAAATGAGTTCTACACAGTGAAGTATCAAGATTAGTGCGTTGGTATGGGATTGGTACTCTGTATCAGATGATTGAATGATGAATTGGTATTGTGAAAGGAAAAGTTGGATGGTCCCATTCCTAGTTCTTTTTTCTTTCTGTGGCTAGCTCTGCTTCCATTAATTGATCCTCCCTTAGATATCAAATACTGTTGACAGAACTATTGATACACCTTTATGATCAGGCTCATACAATATTGGAGAGATGAGGTGTAAACATCACAGAGAGGAATCCATAATTAGCTGTCCAAAATCAAGCCCTTATTGAGAAAAAAAACCGATACTGTTCTAGGTGCAACCCATCTTGCTCTGCCATTTTACAGTACCCTCATGAGCTTTGTGATCACTCTAGTCTATCACTCATCTGTCAGCAGTTTGGCCCAGTTTGCCTAATGGATTATTCTAAATATTGTATGGTCTCACAAATGGATCACCAGCTATTTACTTAGACCCATAGGGAAACGGCTGTACTCTGCACTTTAATTGAGGTGGGAAGTTAACCAGACATATATTTGCTAAGCCAACTAGTTAGTCTTCATTCTTGGTGTCTGATGTCTAGAAAGTCCTGTCTTTATGCACTCCACCATCCGACCCCAACCACCGACCCCACACACATACTTAAGCACATACATAAGCACATACATACAGTACATACTCACACGTTATGCATGCATGTGCTAGTGAAGTATATATGTATGCACAAGTGAAGTATCCATGTATGCGCAAGTGAAGTATATATGTATGTACAAGTGAAGTATACATGTATGTGCAAATGAAGTATATATGTATGTGCAAGTTAAGTATAAATGTATGTGCAAATGAAGTATATACGTATGCGCAAGTAAAGTATATATGTATGCAAAAGTAAAGTATTTATGTATGTGCAAGTGAAGTATATATGTATGTGCAAGTTATTAGTACCAGTATGTATGTATGTGCAAGTGAAGTATTCAATTTTGGCGGCTTTTCATACACCTCAGGAGGACACAGTAACTTAACACAGAAAATAACAACAGTGTTATTCTACCAACTTGACATCCCTGTCCATAAGCCCTCCCCCTCACTCCCAGACACGTGAGGAAGTGAAACGTGTGAGTCTGAGAGCTTGCATCAGAGAGGGGATGGGCCAGTATGCTCCCTCAAAGCTACAGGCAGCTTTAGTAATAATGTGTTGATAGTGATGAGTGTCACTGGCACTCTGATACTCAATGCCAAGTCAAGGACAGCATTGTTTACTTGCATTCCAAACCACCACCCACAGTCCTCATCCTCATCATTGCTCCCACCTTTACATTTGTCAATGGATAAAAGGCTCATCACAAGGCATTCAGTGGGTTTACATGCAGTTTAAAAAAACAATTATATTTGGGTTAAGGGAATACCCCAGTTTCCCAAATGCCATGTAAACACCTTACCCCAGTAAGAATTGTTCTAATAACCCGGTTAACAGATCTAGATATCTCCTTTAGTAATTCAGCATTGCCGAAATCAGTAGCGGGTTATCGGCAGCAAAGAGCCTACGGTCCATCTGTTTCACTCCACGCCGAGACAGCCGCAGACACCAGGAGATGGCTAAACAGATTGTCCATCTCCGGGGCTGTCAACCCTGGGTCTCGGCAAAAAAGTGGCTAGCTAAAGTCAATTCTAATTCCACCCAAAGTGTCTTCATGCGACACTGGTTAACAGGGGCAGGGCTAGAAGGGGGGCACGGGGTGGCACCTTCCCCCCCTGAAATATGATTCCGCCCCCCCACTCCCCCACCAATAGAGTGCTGTCAATCTGACAATTGTGATTTCCATTGGATCAGAGAACTGTCAGTTCTGTCAATTTCCCAGCCCTTGTCACATGAGCAATTAATGTTTCCATGATAGAGCTTAGATCGGCCCAAAAAATCAAGCCCGAACCTACCCGAGCCCGAGCACGTTGCGTCCGAGACCGGCCCGGCCTGACACATTAACTGTAATTATGAGCCCGAGCCCGATTTAAACCCGACAATTTTTTAATACGTGGGCCGTTATAATTGACGTTCTCAACTACAATTTCGAGATGTTTGAACTGCAGAAATCTGTTTAGAATAATACAACAAGGACGAAGCCTGTAAACTGCGCTGTTTGTTTATTCAGAATGGAACGGATCGCAAATGGATCTGAATGAAGAAACGTAAAAAAAAGAAACAATGATGAACAACATATTGTTGTCACTGCCCATGACTTGTTTAAACTGCTTCCATACCTCCGACTTTCCTCCACACTTGCTCAAAGGTAATTCTCCTGTTTTTCTTTTTTTCTTTACATCTTCAAGCTCCATGTTGCACTTAAGATACACAATACAGCACAGCAGGCCCAGTGTGATGCGTGCGAGAGGAGGAGACTCCGCGCATGAAGTGCTGCATTTTGTAACTGCAGCCTAAATTTTGTACACATTTGTTACTTTTATATAGGTTATATATACATATTTATAATATTTCTGATTATGGCATAGCTTTCTCCCCACCCAATTAGGCTAAATAGGTAATGGATAAAAAAAAAAAAAAAAAAAGCTTGATCAAGGGTCCGGCCCCAAGGACGTGGCGGAAAATAACGGCCCGAGCCCGGGCGAGAATCTAAACTCTATTCCATGATGACTATCCAAAATTCTGATACCATGGAACCAGCACTGAAATTGTTTTTATTTTAAAAGGCAGACTGAGCCTATAGAAAATGTAAATTGTATTCGAATATACAATTTTTTCAAAATGAAAACAAGTGAAATTAATGATGAATTTTATGTTTTATTTATCAGAATTAAATTGTGTTGTTATATCCTATCCAATATTTCCTATATTTGTAAGCAGATTGTTAATGCTGTATTCTGATAAAATGACCCCCCACCCCCGGGCCCCCCAACTGATTATTGGTCCCCCCTTTCCCACCCCACTTAGAAAATCTTGGAATTGCCCCTGCTGGTTAACGTTACAGATAATGAGCCGAACAATGTTGTCACTCATCTGGTGAGAGCAGATATGCTTTCCTACGCTGTGACTAGAGTTTGTGGATGAAACATTAGCTAAGTTGTTACATTTTACTAACTTTGTGGCTGGCCGGTCGACTGGTAAGTTACCTAATGTTAGCTTACTTGCTCGCTAGAGGGCTGGCGGCCCACCAGGCCTGTACAGTTATAAGGGAAACATTGAATATGAGAAGTAAGTAACGAAATGTACAGCGCTGAAAAGTCTTCCATGTTCTCCCCGCTTTCCAAGCATGGATGTATTATAAGACCAAGTGGTCCAAGTTGTTGTCATTTTTACAAAGGCCAACTGGAAGAAAAAGCCTCATTCTGACCCGTAGTACGTTGGCAGAGCGCCACCTACTGTACCGGAGGTAGACTTACGACTTACTCCCTTCATTCTTCCCCGCTCATGTATACTGGGAGAACTGGCATAACCCTGTTATTTACTTAAATTCTGTGACAGCTTGATGAAACAAATGAAATCAAAGCACCAGTTTCTTATCTGGTGTATATCTGACAGCATCATAAAAACTCACCAATCATACCCTGAAAAAACAAAACATTTGTTTTAACAACAGTTTTATTTAAGTGCAATTTCACTTGTTTTTCTTCTAAACAAAAAACAGAATATACAGTAAATGAATCATCCATTGCGGGGAAAAGACTTGGAATTGGCACTGAATCAAAATGCTAGTTATGCTAAAACTGCCCAACTGCTGCATGTCTAGCATCTAGCTTTCCTTTAGTTTCTCAAACCATAAGTAACCTTACAACTTCCGATTCTTCAAGTCAGGGATCTCAAGTCTCACACACGCATTTCAACCAGTTCACGCAGTCACACGCCACACATTGTATTTCTCACGCTGAGAAGGAAACGCCCACCAAGTTGTCCCGCTAACGTTGTGTACAATTAATGGACGAGGCGCAGGCACACGGAGTGAAGTTTCCTGCCGCCAAAAGTACATTAATAAATTCCTCAAGTGCATTCCTAAAGCCCAATTGAATTGTGGCACGTGACTTTGCACAAGCATGTGCTGCAATGGCCTATGGCTGGAGTGGAAGAGCTATTGGCCCAGCTGATCCCAATGAACCAACTTACAGGTTACAGGCAGTGGGAGAATTAGGGATGGATTTATGCAACTTTGGCTAAACTACAAGCAGCTCAATATTCCAGTGAAAAGCAAACTCACGTTCACTTGAAAACACTGATACTGCAGAAATGAGCTGTGCAATCTACCCCATACCATGTGCATGTGAGTGAGAGTTAAAAACAAGCACCTATTGACACCCCTTTACTATGCAAATCTGACATTTTGAAACTGCCGCTGAAAACGGGCGAATCTCAACAAAGCTAGAAGTTAACGTCAACAGCTCAGGACCTGTACCTTTGTCACGCCCATGGATGTATTAAGAGAATGGCCACGCCCCAAAATTTACATACACCACTGACCTCAGATCAGCTACTATTCTTAATCTTGGTCACGCAGATCTCAGAAATTTTATACATTGTTTGTGTGCTATTTCTTTACTAAATTCACTTCTGAGACTGTTTTATGTGTGAAATCAACTATGTAGAGCTCAAATATGGGCCGTTTTACGAAAATTGATGGCTAATTGCAAATTTGGTGCGACTGTTTCGCACTTGAGAAGCTCCACAATCTGACGTACAGCCGGCCACTGTCTCCCGGGTTTGCTGTGTTCCCGCCTGGCCTGTTCACCTTTACAGACCCGCTGAGCTGGAGCTCTGTCACGAGCTTAGCTGCAAGCTGCGCTATGTACTTTAGAAAGAAGTTTTTCAAGGATATTGAAAATGAACCATGGTGGTAAATGCAGTGCTCCAGGCTGCACAACGGATTACTGGCCATTAAGAGAAAAGCGTTTCGAATGAGTAGGCTAGGTATCGGACAATGGAGCGGCAGAGAGAACTGTACCGTGCATTCTCCGCTGTTTGTGTGTGTGTGTGTGTGTGTGTGTGTGCTTCGCTCAACCAATCAGCGCGCAGTTCATCTAAATATTCATGAGCATACCATATAAGGCAGAAAACCAGTCATTTCACATTTCAATCAGGCCTATTTTACAGGGAAGCATTAGGGCCCAGTAGAACAGCACCCGGGCCACTTTCAGCACCAACCAATGTTGCATACCATATTCAGAGACCTTAAGGAACAGTGTGAAATACCCTATATAACTTCTATCATTCTATCACCCCTTTAAAAAGCACTGCAAACTCCTTTTGCTGTTGGAGATAATACCATGCTATCAGCTTGACACTTTCACCCTGTCAGTAAACAACAAGCTAGACCCTGGCCCACAGGAAGCAGCTGATTGCTCTTCTTAAGTCTGCAGGGGGTGGGTCACACAGGATATCTGTTTGTAAACATACGTGTCAAAATGTAATGTGAGGCATGTAGACTTTGTAAAGCGAAATGACTGAGTGTGTGTGTGAGGGCGAGCAAATTGATATGAGTGTCACAGTTTATGTTTCTGTCTGTTGTGCAGGCCATCACTCACGTTTTGATAATAATGAAACATGTTTAACTGCCTTAGTGTTATGGCCCCGTTTCTGCACAGAGAGGATCAGTGCTAGTTATGCACTAGCACATCACCATGGGAACAGTCTCGAGAGGACAGCGTGTATGTGAGCAGTGTGAGAAGAAAACCTCAAGGTTTTATTGGGTTGTGGTAAGTTAGGATAAGATGCAGAATTGTTTAGAAAAGGGTTTCCATTTCCAGTAAAAGGTGTAATGTCAGTCATCATACAGTATTAAACAAACAGTGTGATGTGACACCTACTAATAAGCTTATAGCTTCTCTTTATTTCCTTTATTTCATTCTTCATGTACACATTAACAGGACACATCCAGGGGCGTAGCACTAAATTCTGGGCCCTGTAGAAAGACATTCTGTATGGGCCCCTCCCCGCATCCATAGCTATTCATTCTAGCATCTTTTTGGGCCCTCCTCACATGAGGGCCCTGGGTATTCAGCCCCCCTCCAGTCCAACACCCCTGCATATATTATACTTCAGCCTCGGTTTATATATAGCCGCTGTGGCTCCTGTCTGGCGGTCTATTTTAGCTCTGCAGGCACATTTTCATACACCTGCACTCTGCCAAATTAGCCACCCCCTTCCCCAACCTTACCCTTGACTACTGACCTGGAATGCTGTGCATTAATACTGGCTCCCGAGCTCTGATTTCCCCCAGACCTGGAAGCAATATTGGGTCAGATTTGGGAGCGAGGTGTTTGTCCGCATGTGGCCTTTGGGCACTTTCCAAGCCGGCATACCAAGTCTTATCCACGTGCCGGGCCTCAGACAGACGCCCACAGCCCCGCCCCTTGCTGCCCCACATCCTGTCTGGCCAACTGTCACGTCTAATTCCTGCCAAAGTCAAAGCATAGTAGGTGTCACTCTTGGACAAGTGGACAAGAACGAATCAACGCTGGCAATTACTGAGCATATATATGGCTAGCGCAACCTTTCACACATCTTATCCACTGTTGTGTAAACCCTTCGCCATCCTGTAAATCTGCTCAGCAGCTCATTGCAAACAATGTCTATCTTAATAGGTTATGTAGCCTTAAAATCTTCCTGAAATCATGTTTTTAAAATGAAATAGTCTCTTCTTGTTCACTTGTTAACTGCCAATGTTTTGAAACAAGGGGAAGATTAAAGAAAGGTTTCTTCATCTGAATGCACATTCTCCTAATTTGTTTTTTTATACAAATAACATTAAAACAACCAGTACCAAATAAAATGAAAGTATAATAAATCTTTCATAGTAGAAGAAAGAAAGTATGTTGCTATACACAGATTATTATTACTTTGAACAAAGTTCCCCTGTCGCCACAGTAATCCTTGTTCTGTGACGTCTCAATGTATCCACAGTCCAACAAGATGTCAACACCTCCACTATTTAGGAGCAGGATGCAGCACTCATATGGTTTCCTGAGAGTAACAGATACACATGCACACACACACAGATACAGAGATAACTCAAAGCAAGATGTAAACTCAAAAGTCCCATCTTTTGTACAAATGAATATAAAAAACAAGGCTAAATTGAAGCACTTCAATCAAAGAGCGTAGGCTGCTTTCCTGAAAATCAACATATTTTACCCTTATTGATGTATATATCAACTACATGCCAATCAACATTCAGCACCAGCACTGTGGTAACAAGTTTAAAGCCGAGGAGCTCTGTGCTTCTCAACCCAGTCAACACGGCCAAAAAGCCTAAACAGCCCTAGCACAGTTCAAATGAACGAAACACAGTACAAACTAAATTTTACTAAAATACAGTTTTGCGTTTAAATAAGCACTCATTCAGCTCATTAACAAAGTAATGGGTATATATTTGTTTTCATGTGATGCAACTTGTGGTGACAGAGAGCATGCAAGCAGAGTCTTGCATGCCTGAAAAGCTCGGTGGGTGGAGACTGTTGAGGAAAACAAAACTGGCCGCTCTGCATTGCTCCCTGCAGCTCACTGTGCATCAATGAGTTCCATATGACCCAAATGTGTACCAAGTGAGCAAAGAAAGTTTGATTTATATTATGTAACAAAACCACCACTCCTGCGCTCCACGTGTTGCACAGGATGTCACGTGGCGCCTAGGACTGCCAAAATCTAGAACCATAATATTTAAATTTTCACGCACACACATGCATGTGCACACACACAAAATATCTATTCTGACTCAGACTTGTGCACGCTGGAGATTCAGCCCAAAACAAACAGAGCATGGGGACATTTACCATTCAAGGACTTCCATTAAAATCTGAAGTTCATTGGGTCACATGAAAGTACTCATGGTTGAATCTTTAAAACCAAGGAGCATGAGCTTTAAAACCGCGACTTACAATTTCTATTCCCCACTTTCTACAGTGTAGCTAAACTCCTAAATATTAATATTCCTTTAAGGTTGTTGCATATCCTTAAGACACTGTAGTGGAAAGTGGAAGAATAATTAAGTCAGGGGTTCAGGCTCGCATCTTGGACAAAGAGTACTGCTTGTCCCCGCAATTCAGACTAATGTGGTGGAGATAAAATGCTGGCTTTGTTTGTTTTTGCTCTGACACAAAATTTCCCTGGTGGCTGATGAAAAGTGCATCTAAGATCCTTTTTAGGTGCAAGGTCATGACCATGAATGTCCTCACCGCAGTGTGCAGTGGCTTACTGTTAAATTTAAACCCATTTTCTTTTTCCAGGAAATGTGGGGTAAACATCATCTGTTAAAATTCAGAATCAAGACTCCTCCTCCCTTGGCTGGACAGAGCGTGTTTTTGTTTTCAGTCTGCAGATGTAAGGGCTTTTGGAGTTCCCTCACATATCAGTGGCGTGTGTGTGTGTGTGTGTGTGTGTGTGTGTGTGAGTGAGTACGGTATGTGACCTAGACGTGTATGTGCATGGTCTGTGTATGTGCATGTGCAGATGTTTGAAAGAGAGGAAGAAGTGAATATAAGTCCTGTGTGCTCCTGCTGCATTATGTAAGTGTATCCAACCTGACTGTATCTAAACCCCATGACATTATATTGACCCTGAGTACAGACTGTTCAGAGGGGGTGCACACAAACACACACAACCAATGTCATACTGACCATCAAAATAAGGAGACTCTAGTTTAAGCATGTAGCTCATATTTTACATATTGTTGGAATAATAAAATTGGAACCCAAACCATGTGCAAACATGAAAGCTGTGAAAAGTAAAATGTGTTTAGTAGCTTCTTGCATTTGCCTGTCAAGTCTCAAATACCAGAGATGAGAAAGACATGCAACAAAGATCCGATGGGGCAATGAATGTATAGTGTCAGTGTCTTAGACCACTAAGCCACCAAAACACTCCAGTGATAATTTAACTTTGACCTCAATAACTTAAAACAGAATAAATGAAATGTTAACTGTGATAGACTGACTACAGTGTATCTCATGAAGGTTTCCATTCTCTTTCAGTATTTTCATACCTTCCTGGAACGCAACCAGCTGCTTTGGAAATACAGAAAAATGATAACTAGGTCATACTTTGATAAATGCACTCGATTCATAGTAAATTAACTTCAAACAAACACTTATTGTCTTGTGACATGCAGCGCTGTGCATGCTTAGGTTTGTACCATGGTATTAAGAATTACAGAGGTTATGAGTCACGCACACTGAGAGGAAAGGTTATTGCAATTACGATATACTGTGATTACTAGCATAAAGTTAGTCTAAGACAATCAGATTACCAATGGTAAAAACAGTATTTGTTGTGTTGTAGGTATCTGGTGCCCTGTGTATATCTGTCCCGACATGGTGCACAAAGCTTAAATCCTGCTAATTATTGGTGATGAGCACATTAACCTGCCGCACCAGACAAAAATGGTGCCTCGAATGTATCTACGCTTTACTTTGTCAGACTGCTGCTAAAAAACTAATAAGCAGTTGTGTTTTGATATAAGCAAACAGCTAGTGGATGACTATGGTAATGTTACTAAAGTTCTGAAGCATTTCAGTGTGTGTTTGTTAGGTGCTTTGTCTGAGCAAATAAAGACAAATGTAAATGAGAGTTTTGAAATACTAACTCAGCCATAAAACCTTGTTGTATTCAAGCATGGGACATTGTGTTATTAGCTTCCTCGTCTCCACTCCCACGCAGATAGTTTGGCATTGGTTTATGCAGACAGGCGAGGTCTGGATTATATTCAGCTTTCAGAACAACTCACAAAGCGTTGAACTTTACTCAGGCTGTTTTGCCATGTGGATCCCTTAATATCCACCACAGCTTTCACTATGGTACTAACTTACTGTAGACAAACCCAAACTGACCACCACACCAGTTGTAATTGTTTTTAATCAGCGCCCTGACCAGTCAATACTTCAATACCACTGATTAGTGCTATCATGGTGAGAAACCATTGATATCTCCCACTGTTGGAAGCACTTTAGACTAGGTTGCTATTGACTCTGCTGCTGCACTCTCTGTTCTGAGAAAGTGGATATTCATCAACAGAAGTGAGACAGGTCAGTGTAAGAGATCAGGGTGGAGAGCTTTGTTCTAAACTTGCTGTGCATAAACCTGCAGCCATATGCAGCCACTGTTCCTTAGCTGAAAACCTTTTAATGAGTTGCTTAATACACTGCCCAGATGGTTTTGTTGACTCACTGCCAATATCAGTCACATCAGCAATCTATTTGAAAATGCCATGCCAGAGTTTTCTGGTGTGAGTTAGGAGGAAGAAAGAGGTCTGGCTTCATGCGTTCCCAGGCCTGCTGACAGGAAAGAGTTATAGGGGGGTTGCTCTGAGAGCTATCATGCATTCCCCAAAATACAATTTCTGGTCCAAAAGCTGAAGTCAAGTTCCTAGTAGTACATTACTTAGAACTGCTATTGATACAGTATGTGGATGTGATCCAGAGCTGCATGTTTATTAGTTTCACATCAGGGTAAACGTAAACAAGTTAAAGTATGATTGCCTACAATAGCCTGCATAGCACACTGCTTTGCTTAGACTTCTCTACACTGATAATATGTGAGAGACCTGAAGTGTGGCCCAGTCTAGACTCCAGACATTAATCAGAGGCCATGCAGAAAGACACAATGACATCAGTATCTATTAAAATTAAAATTAAATTAAAATTTTCCTAACAGATTGAGCATTTCTGAAAAAAGGTAGACAGACTGATACGGACTAAGATTGGTTTGTGGAGGTTAACTGTAACATGAGCTTGGCTGTTTAAGTTTCAGAGCACGACTGAAGTTTGAATAATTCACAGCAGTAAATAAGAGGTCGAGCACCACTTCCATGATGAAAATAAGCACACAAATTGCTTCCAACATTTCTTTTTTGGATCTGGTTTCAACTTGCAAACATAACATAACATATAACATAACATAAGCTCACATTCTAAAGAATATCTTATAATATTCAGGTAGTCATTTAGATAAACATAATCTTTTTATCTGGCACACTAGTTGCTTGAGTGTCAGTTCTTAAATATTAAGGATTTGTTTTGTTGCACCTATAAGTGTATCTGAAAGTAGTTCACACACACACTTCAACAACGATGACTCAAACTGAAAATTAAAATAAACCTGAACATGTAAACCCTTGTAGCTTGACATCATAAACCTGCATTATTCTTATATTTTCAGTTTGTATCTGAGTCATAGATGCTGCTCTGTTCCTGCAGTAGCATCACAAAACGTTTATTTATTTCCCTGAATAAAACAAAAAAAGAAAGTGCTGACTCAAAAAGACCTGAACTTCCCTGCAGCACGAGTTACTCCACAAATTAAATGAGACCAAACCCACTGCTAGAAACTGAATTAAACTGCACTCAGGACTTAGCCTCATTATAAATGAAGTGTCCAGAATGTGGACTAAATATAATGAGCGCTAGTAGCACATCCGTCTGCTCACAATTTTCCCTAACTTTCCACTTGTCGTTCCATGTGCAAATATTGATCAATAACGTATTAGGCTAACTGTTTTGAATCTATCTGTATGGAACAGATCCCTAAGGCAGGTTGATTGATTTGTAACATTGTGACGTCTGTTTTGTGGCACTTGGCCCCGAGTGTGTTTCCAATGTGACTTTGGTATATAGTCTGTTTGGGATTGTGATGTTTACTTTGAATACATAATAATTAAGTATAATTGAAGCGATTACAATCCATATTTTCTATAATAACAATATGTCAAATAGCAATGTGAAAACAATGATTTTACTCAAATCTGTAGCTCCCCTCACTGCACAGAGTTTTATAGTAAGTTTCAACTGATTGTTTAGCTATCCGGCCCACAACTTTACTGTTTTGGTTCACTCTCACGGCTCTCATAGTGTTGTTTTTGGCCACAGCAGGCAGCTGTCTTCATTGAAAAAGCTCTAAAAACCCACTGTACACTATGCTCAGCAGACAGACAAGTTAGCAACTAACTGGTTAACATAGTGGAGTATTTAGCTGCTCAGGAGTTGATGGAAACAAAAAACAGAGCTAAAAGAGTAAGTATTGGATGGGAATTCACCAGGTGGCCAGAAACACGATTCCACATAAATGATAATGTTGCCCTGTAACTACTGGATGTGTAAATATAATAAGCAATTGATTGCTAACAAGTTCGCTATATTAGTTTAACAGGTGATGATATGTCAATGTTGTGTTCACAACTTGTTTCTGCTGACCCATGTGGCCAAAAAATAAGTTATTGCATGTTTAAGTTTCTATTGTAACGCATTGAACGATATATTCAGGGCATTAAAACACAACCTGTGCCAGGTAGATGTAGGTTATACACCAACTAATAATTAGCAATTTTGTGTCTGAATAGACACAAGAAAGTTAAAGGCATACAGTTCCATATATATGTGTGAGTAATGTAAGTCCTGTTAGCATAATTTGTATTTAAAAGCAGTATATGTTTGGCAGTGGGGGTATAGATTAAAGCTGCTGCTTTGATTTTGTGGGAGTCAGCTTCAAGCAGTAGTATCAGGGTATTGCAGTGCTTTTCTGCTTATTCTCATAGCATGATGGATGCACGTTTCTGCAGAGGTTGACCAAAAAGATGCATGCTTTCAATCTCTCACTTGTCTTCATCTCTCTGCATAAATATAGCCCTGCCTCCTTCCTATTCAAACATATTTACATAGCTTATATTGGTAAATAGCACATTTTTATTTGTATCTCATTAAAGTTATAACTCTGTCCTTTATTTTTATAGTATGCTGTAGAGGTCAAATCTTCCAAAAATTGTTTATCATTTAATGCATAGTGCTGTGTAATGTTTTCCCCTCATCGTCTGCATATGCACTTATTTCTAATTGCAGATGCACACCCCCCCCTTCCTCTCTCTTATCTTACATATCTTACTTACTGTGTTTGCAACAATCAAAGTGTAAATGTGTTCCTCCTCCTACAACATATATTTAAAACTCACATCATGTTCTCATCCCCTCCCTCCCTCATCCCACCTGCATCTCTCTCTCTCTGCTGCCACCCCTCTCTTTGCTGCAGTGTGGAATTTTCCGAGCACAGCGAGCGCTGCAGTGTGTGATGGTGTAAAGGAAGATGAAAAAGAGGGAGGAAGGAGGCAGGATGAAGGGTGAATGCTACTTAACACAAACCACAAAAAACTAACAATATACAAGGCAAAAATTATAAAAAACAGAGTAAGTACATTTAGGGGTCTACATATATCTATATCTAAACTTAGCACAAAAAGTAAGGTAATTTGTTTTTGGTAGATTATTTCTCTGTGGTAACAATGCTTTTTGGCAATACATCTTATACTGATGGAAAGCCTGTTTAGTTCCCTTACAAATGGTGCCCCATTTGTAAGGAACATGCATTTGTGGGATGAGCAGCAGCGCTGAGTATGTGGGTTGCACCCATGAAAAATTAGCCAAATCTTCTCTGCCAATGCCAAACAGCTTATTCTGCCATTGACTCATTTGGTGTTTAGTGGATTGGATGATTGAAGTCTGAAGAAACAAGACATATTGGCAATTTAACAATTTATTCATTTCACAAATAGGAGCCTCAGTAGGGTGTGGAAGAACCATACACAGCCAAAAAAAGCCTGGCACCTCCTCCTCATTCTGGTCACCAGCCTGGTCACACACTGCTGTGGGCTGGCATCCCATTCTTCAACCAGTCACAAGTCAGCCAACGTGGTTGTGTTGGTCACTCTGGCACGAACAGCACGCCCGGTCAGGACTGCTGGCAGGCCATTCCATCCTCTCCACTCCCACATTCTGGAGATAGTCTCTGATAAACCCCCGCCCTGTGGGGGCGAGCGTTGTCATATTTGAGGATAGAGTTCGGTCCCAGACTGTGGAGATACGGGATTGCCAATGGTTGCATAATCTCATTTCTAAATCAGCACCTGATTGGCAGCACCTGGGGGTACCAGAAGCTCAAAACAAGTGTCAATAGCAACAGCAAAATAACCTGTTTGGCAATGGCAGAGAAGATTTGGCAAATTTTTCATGGGCGCAACCCACATACTCAGCGCTGCTGCTCATCCCACAAATGCATGTTCCTTACAAATGGGGCACCATTTGAAAGGGAACTAAACAGGCCAAAAAGCATTGTTACCACAGAGAAATAATCTACCAAACACAAATTTCCTTACTTTTTGTGCTAAGTTTACATTGCGCGCATTTAATCATGGATTTGTCCATTTTACTTGCAGCAATTACAACCAATTGCATGTCTTCTTGCTAAATTCCCACCTCCACCTTTTGCAATGGAGTCTGAGCAGTGACATGGAATGAGCTTAAACATTTGCACGTTTCTTTTTTTTGTTTATTCACGCTGGAAGTAAACTTGCATGAAACATTGTTTTATCATTTATTCAAGTTATGGTTACTGATACTCTGCTCACTTGGATGTAAGCAGAAGACTACTGTTGTATGGAATTGCATCGTGTATGGTAAAGACTTGAATAGGTGTTGTGCTCTTCCTACATAATGTATATTCTATATTGAGATGCCCAATGATGTACACATGACCATATTATTTTATAATAATAGACAATCATGGTCTTGATCTAAGGAAACTATATTTGATGCATTGTCTGTCTCCCCGGTCAGAAAAACATTCTTTTCTCTTCCTGACTTCTGGGTTTGTCTTTCTCTTATGACTGCGCAATAATATTACTCAATAAATTTGACAACATCACTTACTCACATCATCTTCATTTCCTATATCTAAAAAAAAGTGGGCCTACATTTTTCCAAGTGCATTGATGGAGAAATAATTTCCAGTTCTTATAAGCATTTTCATAAATAAGGACTGATGGCCAGTCTAAAAAAAGACTAGGCTCTCTTGTAAGTACAGTGAATGTGACCATTTACAGATTACAGATAAAACACAAAATACAGAGTGCAACTGGAGGACGTGTTATAATTCTCAGCAGTAGATAGATTGGCGTTAAGGACGAATGGTTCCCAGCGGGTTTGACAAATGTCCCTACAAGAAAACAGTCATGCCACAGTCAGACTGAAGCATTTTTGGTGAAAAAGTGGAGGAGGTGATTGTAAATGTGTTAATGACATTTTGTGACTGTGACGACTGCACGGCAATGGGCCTCTGCGGTACTGTGGTAATAGCTGCAGTTTAAGGTCATTTCGTGGGTAAATGACTAGGTCAGGTTTTTGCTGCAGTGTGTTGGGACAGTATCAGAATGATGACGTTGTAAATGGTGGTGAGAGAGAGAGAGAGAGAGAGAGAGAGAGAGAGAGAGAGAGAGAGAGAGAGAGAGAGAGAGGGAAAGTGAAGATAAACATAGATCATTGTCCTGCGTCACTAGTGATGTGGAGGACATGACAGCATTTACCCTGCTACTGGGACTGTTCAAGACCTCCCATCTCCAGTAATCTCAGTAGGGCATACAGTATACACACTCAGTGCATTGTATACAGCTGAACTAACTGCAAATAACACTTTTCTTTTACTTTTTCACTTTCACTTTTGTAAACAGTGTTGTAAAATGGACTCTAGCTTGAATGGATCATGTACAGGTCATTGGATAACTAATCTACAGAAACGGACAGTTGTTTCTGTAAAGTCTTTAAACCAGTGAAACAGTTTCACCCTACTAGCTAATTGCTTTCACTTATTTTAGACAAATACAGCTCAATGATGAACCGCATGGATGTTTTTGCAGTGAGTGTATTTTGAGAATTCTGCAACATAAAGTGGATTAAGAGGTTCAGTGGATATATTATATTATTGTAATATAAAACTCACTCAAAATTGGATTGGAAATGTTAGTGTAATCACTTGGTGCCCAGTCCCAGCCTGTGAATATATCAGGGAATGGAGTTAGAGGTGATGGCCAACACATTCATTTAGCCGGTTTGACATATATATGAGATATATCCTGGGTAACAAACAGCAGCCAGCATGGATGTGTGTGTGAGAAACCTCAGTCACTTCTCCTTGAATACTTCTATCATTTGTTTTTGTCACTTTTTGGTGCCAAAGGAAACTAGACCCAGTGAGCATTAGTGACAGATGGGGTTTTATGGGAATCCTGACAGGCCTGGGACCTGGGCCAGAGTAGACCACTGCCATAGGTGCCACTCATCTGTCCTTGTATGCACAAGCCAAGGGGCACTGTCAAAACAACCCATACCAAAAGAGAAGCAGAGGAAGGTCTAGAAAGGTTGTAGATAGATAACCAGCTTAAAACACAGGTATTACCTAAATTATTTACAAGGAACAAATAAAGCATCCTAATATGAGACACTCTCTTTAACACAGCCTCAATCTTACAGCTTCTAATATGAAGTGTATTCTTTCCTCTAACCAGATCTGTAGGAATGTGTCTAAACCTCTGGCCTATGTACTCTAGTTTCAGCCTGTCTGACTCAATTTGTCCCATGGAATAATCCTAGGGTTGCATAACCCTGACTCCAGAGCCCACCACCACCACCACAGTAGTAAATCCCAGAGATCAAGAGAGGGATGGGACAAAAGAAGGGCAGAATGAACAATGAAGAGACAGGATGAAATAGAAGGGGTCGTGGCCAGAAAGAATTATGTCAACACAAACTTCCAATGTACAGTACAGTCCGTTTGCTTTGTGCTGTCATTAATTATGCCAGCAGGAGCTGTACTGGTTTAAGATAATGAAGTGAGATAGATGAGAAGTCAGGCGATTTTCTAACCTAATCCGTATTTCCCACCTATTCTTGTCGATAGGTCTTCAGTCTTCACAAATAAGTTCTGCCAAAAAAAGAGCTGGGAACTGGGACAGGCCTCCCTGGGCAAAAGGTTAAGTATCTGAGAAAGTTAGAAAAGGAAAAAAGCAAAAGGAGCCACCCAGAAATCTTCTAAGTTCTTGCAAGATGGAGGGAGGGATGGTGGAAGTAACCTTCAGAGACAATGCTAAAAACAGCTCAGCCATTTAGTAGGAGAGAAAGAGAGGTAAATTACAGCCTGTGCCAGAGGATAAGAGGACACATTTGTTCTTAACGAGAACAGCTTAAATATAGGCCGGAAGGAAGGGGGAGTTGAGACAGAACCCTTAAGAGTTTGCAATCACTTCTCTCCATACATCTCTTGGAGCATTTTCCACCCTTGCTCCTGAGTAAGATACCTCATATCTAGTGTCAGTGAACTTACACATATAGCCTACCCTGGTGGAAACACTGTGAACCATACTGTGAATGCATGACATGATCCTTGTGGACTAAGATCCACTAGGACAGAAATCTTCAACAGGGGGTCCGTGAACCCTAGACGGTCCTCAGAGTTACTGCAGGGAGGGCGCCAAATTATTGTTTGATATTTATTTAAAGATTTCTTTTTCAAAAGTTAAAACATACATAGGACTCACTGTGCCTTCCATGTGTATGTTTAACATTACAACATGCTGTGTAAATAATACATTAATATTGATCCATCCATTTTCATCCATTCGGCCAAGTTTAATAATGTAACTGAATTTCATACAATATATGTAGTAGGGGGTCCCTGCTCTGTCTCTCTTTCAGTTGAGCAGCCCTTGGCCTAAAAAACATTGAAGACCTCTGCACTAAGATATATTGGATTTGTACAGATATTAACTAGAATTACTGCCTCACAGTTGTATGCCTCCGCCAACCAGTGATGTTGCAGTTTACAATCATGTCTGTCCAGACTCATATATTCAATATCAGTTTCAAGGTAGGCACCCAAGATTAGTGTCACCCATTCAGTATCCGACCAAATGTCTCCCCTTTGGAGTTATGGCCAGAACAGCGTTTTTGCAGAACATTATGATGTCACAGTGAAGTTAATCTTTGATCTTTTGGATATAAAATGTCATCAATTCATCACTTTATCCTATTAGACATTTGTGTGAAATGTCATAATTAGTGTAGGAATTCTTAAGTTATGGCCAAAAAGCATTTTGTGAGGTCAACTTGACCTTTGACTTCTAAAATCTCACTAGTTCATCTTTTGTTTGACGTTTGTGCCAAATGTGAAGAAATTCCCTCAAGGCGTTACTGAGATATGGTGTTCACGTGAATGGGACAGACATGAGGTCACATTGACCTTGACTTTTGACCTTTGCATAAAACAATCCAGTGGGCCACCTTATAGCAGTATGTGTTCACAGTATAAACGTGCCTGTATACTCTGACATTAGTGCTTTTCGAATGGTCGAACTACATCTAACCCAAGGCCGACAGCAGCTAGGGGCAGGGGTGAGCTCAGCCCAAGCAAAGGTTCAGAAAATGATTTCAGCCAATGAAAAAAGAGTTGTGGGCTCCGTGTCTGTCAGATGGTCTGAATGAGATACTACCATTTCAGCAGAGCAATAATAATGCTTAGCAGACTATTAGGGCAGGTGGTTTTTTTCTTGAAATATTACGACTTTATTTTGTATTACTTTTTTAGTTTTATGCCCACCGACAGGCTTGGACAACACGTCGTGCCCCGGCCTTCACGTTGGGGTATTTACACATACATGACTCCATCTCCTCTTTAAGTCAGTGTATCTTCCTCTTTCATTCTCTCCATGCCACGCCTTCCTCCCAATGAGCATGCTCAGACCCACAGAGAGTTCCTTCAAGTCTCTCTTGCATATGATGAAGGTGAAAAGGGAGATGTCAGATATCCTGTCACCAGCCAAAGCCAGCATTCAACTTCTCCTTACTTTAGAAGACAATAAAAACACAGTGTGTGTGTGTGTGTGTGTGTGTGTGTGTGTGTGTGTGTGTGTGTGCGTGTGCGTGTGCGTGTGCGTGTGCGTGTGCGTGTGTGTGTGTGTGTGTGTGTGTGCATGAACAGCTCTATCAGCCATTTATCTATCTCTCTTTGGCGAGCCGGTGTGTCAGCAGAGCTTAGCTGACCCAGCAAGCACCGCCACAAGGAAGCAAACATAGGAACAGAAACATAAGCACAAGCGAAGGGTCAGCGACACTGTTGACATGTGCCACACAGAGATCTTCTGCTTACATAAGATTCAGGAAAACCGATCTACGTCTGCACGATAGAGCTGCACAGCTCCAGCCAAACACACTAAGGGAAACCATCAACTCTTTACAGACTTGGCTTAAGTGAGAAGAATAAAAACAGAGCTGCTGCAGTGGCTGAGTTATATTTATTCTCTCGACTACAGTGGAGGGTGAGAGGTTCTTTGAATGGGATCAGGATGGTCAGAAAGGTTGTCTAATGCTGAAATGCTTGAAGATAATGATTATGAACTGGGCTAATAAACCTATTGTACTACACTGGCATGAACAGACAATAACTTTTTAGTCCATCACATTATACACCTGTGATATACTGGGTTTGAGTTCAGCTTGGGACCCCTGTCATATATCATCTCCATTCTCATTGTCCTCACTGTGAGCTCTCTAACAAAGGCAGGTGGGTTCAGAGACCTGTTCCACAGGAGTTTTTTTTTCTCCCTATTATGTAAAACTCATTTCTTCTGTGCCAGCATATTCTTCAAGGGACATAAGCATTATAATAGTGCTTCTAAGTAAGATATTCTAACCTAAAACATATAAAATGAAACAATTTTTTTTTTGTTGCAATGCATTTCCGAGTAGCTCCAAATGTGTTTATATGTTTATATCACAACTGGTCAAATGGACAAAGGCTTTTTAGACTGGCAGTAGTAGCTGTGGTGCTGCAGGTGTTACATGATAATGTGTGTCTCTGTAACAGGGCTCCTCAGGGCCTGAGTGCTTCACTTATTCAACCTAACCCCTTTCACCTTGTGTTCTGATACGCAGGGATGTGGTAATCTTACACTAGGCAAACTCTGATGTGTGATGGCTCAATGGATCCAGCAGGCCACTTAACACCACAGAGCACCCTGCACGATCAATATGCCTGTGTACTACTATGTGTGTGTGTGCGCCAGTGAGAGAAAGATGGAATAAGTTCACAGAGATAATATTACTGACCCAATGGACTCTTTTTGAGGCTCCCGAGAGAAACATAATAGATTTTTTATAGATTAAAATGATCTAATCTCACACCAACATGTTCCGACACGTGCAAAAAGACGAAAAGACCTCGAGGGTCTGACAATTATCCTGATAATTGGGGCATCACTGCTGTCAATTAGTGATCTTAGGAGAGGATACTTATTTCAAAAGAGATGGATCAACATCTAGTCCAGAGTCAAAATGTTAATAGAAGCAAATAGAGCCGGAATTTCACTGGCTAGAGTTTTGCCAGTTAAAAATAGGAGCATAAAATCTAACAATGTTTGCAGGGGGACTGAGATATTAACAAACTAATATAACAACTTATTAACTATTGCAGTCTAGTGCCTGTCGCTGTGTTTCATTGCAGACATTACTACTACTGCAGCAGTGCAGTCAAGTACATTATTCCAAACATAACTGAGCCAACTCTCTCCTTCTTTCCCTGGCTCAAGAAACTGTCTTATCTGTGGGCAGGGCAGATGAATACACAACATTAGGTCTACATAAACACACACAGGGAGGAGGATGATTGGTAGGCTTGCAAAGATCACCTGGTGTTTATAAAACCTCATATCTGCTGAGCTGACAGTCCAACCACACTTAATGTCACCTGACAAAGGCGATGCCAAACATGACTCCCTGCTGGCCACAGGTGTTTAACAGATGACACCCCTGTGAGTCTCATAGGGCTTTAGCTGGACCAGGTTCCCTATCATCAGAGGACTTAGAGGAATCATCAACCATGTATCTGTGTGCTGTCAGTTGATGTGCAGTACTGTGAGGGCTTGGAAAATAATTTAGCTGGAGTCAGTGCTGAGTAAGACTCTTTCTGTGACTGTCTCATGAAGATGTGCACATGCACAATTGGAACCTCATAACACTACCAACACCCTGTGCCCTCCTGATCTGAGCAACAGGAAACAAGAGAAACACGTCGTTCCAGGGCTCACAGCAACAGTTAATAGTGCGTTCCATTTACCTCGGAACTCGGAACTTTTCATTGTTTTCATTCGCTCTAACCAGGTTAGCCATTGTTAGCAATGCCAGTTTATAACAACGCATTATGCTGTGCATACAAACAGCGTAACAAAATTGTCCACAGATAGAATATGGACAGAGCTGCGTGTACGACTGATTTAGAGAGACACAAATAACACAGAAGTGTTTATAACTGTATGTTACTACAACTTTCACAACTGTTAATGCACGGAGCAGTCATGTTATATTTTGACCTCGGGGTACCCGGTGGTTGGTTACCCAAGTTCCGAGCTCGGAAATCCGACGTCAGGGGGCGTGTTTCCGACTTTGACCTTGGAAAAACTGAGTTCAGAGTACAAATGGAACGTGCTATAACCCCAAGACACATTGCACTAACCCCTCATGCCAGCACTCTTTGAAGGTTCATTCCCATGCTATAAATAGAGACTTTCCAATGAGCTGGTCAATGGGAATTCTTACCCTCATATAGAAGGCCTCGTACTGCAATCCCTTCTCAGTGAAGAGTCCACTTCAAATGTGACATGTGTCTCCCTGGATCGCATTACACTGCTGTACATCAACAACTGGAAAGAGAAGAGATGAGCTAAGATTAAAACAAAAATAAGACAAGAAACATTATTGCCATTATATTGCTGTGCAAGACAACAATACAACAAAACTGCGATGGCACACCCTGATATTAAAAACATAACATTAAAAAATATATAAAAGATATTTGTTTGTCAAAATAAAGCAGTACTCAATGTACAAGAGAGGAGATGATAGGAGAGACAACCCGTTAAATGCTTTCTACCAAAGGACATCTTTATGCACTCACATTTCCAAGTGCGCAACATTAGCTGACTAGACTTGCTGACAAACATACAAGAGAAGGCTTAGACCAAATGTCCTGGCATCTTCACATGGAAGAATAGGAGCTACTGCAAACAGAACGTGACTATAGCTTTCACTTCATTGTTTTTTGCTGAGAGGAAATATTTGAGCTAATCTGTAATTGCAATTCTGAATACAATGAACTTCCTGCTGGTCCACATCCATTACGTAGCTTGGAAATCTTGGGTATGTTTCCAAATGATACAGGTCAAACACTCAAATAATGGCAAGAACTGCACTCTACTAATAACTAGACTGAAATTAGTTCCTTCAAGGGAAATTCAAGGGAAAGCAAAATTAAAAGGGAAATTTATAAACCTGATGGGAAACAGAGTTCTGCATACAGACAACAGATTTTTATATTTACTTTTGTGGCTGTCTGGGATGAGTAGAATACAACAGACAATAATGGTTGGAAGAACCCCAAGATCTCCCATACCTTCCCCTGCCTTGTTATCTAACACATATGAGAAAGAAACAAGTATTTTAACAATGGACCAAATGTACCCACTGTTAAATTCCACAGACCTGAAGGACCTCATAATATTTTCCTGTGGTTTGTAAAATAAACCAAATTGCTTTTTTCGCCATCATGTAAGACAGGATTTGGGTCATAACTACACAGTAAGATATGGCAAACCACATAAATACATGCTTTTCCAAGATGAAGTGTGGATTAAAATCTGTGAAGAACATCTCTATAGATTTGAAGTCAGTTATGTTTGAAAAATAATGGGGGACACTTTCTTAAATGAGTCAGTAATAACACAGGAATATGTAGGGGAGCTGTTGAATGCAGAAAAGCAGGAGCTGATTATAAGCTGTCTGGGACAGGTGGGACTGGAACAGGTAGAGGCCTTATTGCTTTCTGACATCAAGGAATCAGACTGTTTTTGTGTATTTGGCACCAGGCCTGTAACTAATAAAGAGACCACAGTTTGCACTTTTGAAAGCAACAATATCTTGTGTGCCCGTCTCTCACTTTTTCCTCACTTCAGTTCATAAGTTCCTCTGGGGCACCAGTCATTCTGTTTCCTACCCAAGTTAAATGGCCAAATGACATCTTTAGGGCAGCACACTAAAGGCTACAGAAGCGCAATCTGAGGTTTGAAAAGAGGAAGTGCACTTGGGAGGGGACTGGATAAATACAGGAAGTGGGCCTCTTTTGAGTATCTGTACAGCGAAACAAAGGCGCTCATCCTGTTCTCTCTCTGCAGTGCTGACATACAAACTCAACATAATTGCTTAGTCTACAACATCTGAGTCTTCTTATCGTTGTATAAATCACATGACTGGACAAACAGGTGTCAAACAGGACTCATCAGGTGAAACAAGTTAGTCTTGCTCCACAACAGATACATTCCAGGATAGGAGAAAAAAAACATTTTGGGTTGTTTGCATTTTTTTTTAACCAACTGTAATCGTCACCAAAGAAAATGCCACATAAAATATTAAATTAACTGTTCACACAATACAGTAATGTGAGCTATTCAAATTAGCTGGATACATGGATTTGCTCTTACCAGTGTACCGCCACTTCATCCACAGCAATCCCCCCAAAACGTCCCGGATAGATAGTAAATGCCATAAACATATTCTTTGTAAATCTTTATAATGTTTCACCGAAAACACCGAGCAGGCCTGCCTTGTTGCACGATCCAAATGTTCTTCAAAACTTGTCATGTTCAGCATGTAGCTTGCTAGCTTGAAGTTTGTTGTTTCTCGAAGCGGAAGCGGAAGCGGAAGGCTCACACGCAGGCAATGTCAGGCAATTATCCTGGAAATGTACTTCTGTTTATCCAGACTAGAAACAAGTGAGCACATAAGGCCTTTTGCACAGCAGGTGCAATTGATAACATTATTTAACAATCGCCTGGATTAAATTTAGGTGTTCCAGTTGCAAGCGACAACTGCTTACTGGGACACTTACATAAATGGAGGTAAGCTGGAGCATCATTAATATGTTAATTGCACCTGTGCTTAACCTGCTATGACATGTCTGCTGTGAAAACGCCGTCTGAAGTTATTACTCCATTCACTACTCCCTGTATAATAAATACTCAGTTTACTCTATAGTGTGAAGTACATTTAGACTTATCAATCATTATCATCTTGTGTCATTACTGACAGGTATAGTATCGCAATTTTGGCAAATATAAAATGCGGTGCATTGCATTATGGGATTATTAGTGGGAATAAGTAGTGTGCACACAATGGAATCTACTTTTTTGTAGTTTTTGTAGTAAATAAATAGTGGAGTATTTCGGACACAGCCCCATCTCCATGTTGTTTAGACATACACTATGACAAAAAATCACAAAATCACACACGCACACACGCGCATGCACGTGCACGCACGCACATACGCACGCACACTCTCTTAAATCTCTGCCTGACCACGAAGACTCAAAATTATGTTAAACAGGTGAGGTGTATCTGAATCATGAATCCCACAGTGTCATTTGTCATTAAACTCACAAATGATTTTTAAAACAACATTACCACTAAATCCAAGTGATGCAGTTACCAAAGACCAGATCACATGACTTTATCCTTAATTGTCAATACAACAGTCAAATAATTATGGGTTACAGTACCACAAAACATGCATTTTGTTTTCAGGTTTTGCTGGGTTCTTAAAGAACATCATGGTTTGGGATAATTGCAAGACTTTCGCAATCACTGATTCATACTATGGTCACAGTCTGTTACATAATAAACCATATAGTTAAATCTGAGGAGTTAATACTTTGACGAATAGCAAAAATGTTTTGAACAATCTAGTCCTTCAACTTTTTTTGTACTCTTTTTCTGCTGAACGCCTGCATGTTAGCTAATTATTAACACTGAACTGGATATGCTAGTCAACATTTAATCTGAATAATACAAAGAACATTACACTTCTTTTTGCAGCATACTCCTTCAGAATCAGAATCAGAATACTTTATTGATCACCACAGGGAAATTATTTAGTCAGTTGCTCACATTCAAGGTAAAATAAGAGTAAGAAGAGAGCAAGTCAATAAGTGTATAAAGTAAATAAAGTAACATATCTACAATAAGAAGTAAATAAAAACGTTAAGTAAGTGAGATTAGGTTAAAAAGATTGTTTCAATGGATTGTACAAATTATATTGTAGTGCAGTGTACAGTACGGACATAAATAAGTACAGTGTGAATATAAGTTGCAGCAGTGAATAAATAATGTAATAATAATAATAATAATAATAATTATTATTTCTTTAATTTATTTAATTAATCCCGCAAGGGGAAATTACAATGTTTTCACTCTGTTGTTATTACACACATTACACACAGGCCTGAATTACACACACATGCTCAGTACCTATACATGCTGCAATGGAGAGATGTCAGAGTGAGGGAGCTGCCCATGGAAAGGCGCCCCGAGCAGTTGGGGGTTCGGTGCCTTGCTCAAGAGCACCTTGGCAGTGCCCAGGAGGTGAACTGGCACCTCTCCAGCTACCAGTCCCAACTCCTTACAAACTGAGCTACTGCCACCCCCCAATAAATAACACCTTTGTTCATGTAGCTGATAATTATTGCAGTAATTGTTGTACATAATTGTCCAAGAATATTGAGATGCGATGTGGAGATGCGTGCTGTGAGACCAGTTTTAACTCTAAGCGTGTGACACTCAGAGGGAGGAGTTATATAGTTTGATGACCACAGGCAGGAACAACCTCCTATGGCGCTCTGTGGTGCATCGTGGGTGTCTCAGTCTGTCGCTGAAGGTGCTCCTCAGTCTGACCAGTGTATTGTGGAGTGGGTGGGAGGAGTTGTCTAGGATGGAGTGTATTTTGGACAGCATCCTCCTCTCTGACACTGTCTTTAAGGAGTCCAGCTCCACACCAACAACATCACAGCCTTCAGTATTAGTTTGTTGAGTCTGCTGGTGTCTGCCACTCTTAGCCTGCTGCCCCAGCATGCAACAGCATACAGGAGAGCACTAGCCACCACAGACTCATAAAACATCCTCAGCATCTTCTGACAGATGTTGAAGGACCTTAGCCTCCTGTAAAGTAATCCAGAGTTCTAATCCATTCCAGTTTATTGTCTTTGTGTACTCCCAGGTATTTGTAGTCCGCCACTATTTCCACACTGACACCTTGGATGGAAACAGGGGTCACCGGTGCCTTCCACCTTCTCAATCCACTACCAGCTCCTTTGTTTTTGTCACATTGAGCTGCAAATAATTGTCCTCGCACCATGTGACAAAGTTCTCCACCACAGCCCTGTACTCAGCCTCCTCACCATCACTGATACATCCCACTACCGCAGAGTCATCAGAAAACTTCTGAAGATGGCAGAACTCTGACTGGTTTGACATATTTTCTGATACATAACAACTGTGTTGCATTACGAATTAGACATTTTTCATGGAAAAACAAGAAACAAGAAACAAAATCCTGTTTATGAAGGTTGCATAACTTTTCATCCTCTGAGAAACAAATCCTGTAGTGTTAAATATAAAACAATAGATGTAAACAATTTCTGCAAATCAAAGACAAGTTCAAACACAGCCTCTCCTTCTATCTGTTTTACAAACACAACGACACATACACAAAACTAACACGCCACGTTTCATGTTAGGAGTGCACCAGATTCATTCTTCCCTGCAAAAGGTTTGTATGAACAACTAAGGAGTGGCACCTTAACTGGGGGACTGTCACATGCAAAGAAACAGCTCTGGGAAGAATTAAAATACAGAAAGATAAGTGATGGTGAATGGACAGAGATAGATAACATTTACTGTGTTCAAAGTTCAAAATACACAGGCACATGCGGTAGATGGAGAGCAGGCCGTACAAGAGTGAGGAGGTCCTGGAATAGCATACTGAAACTAATGTTTAGATTGTGATTAAAGTTGTTTTGTGAAAGGTAGACAAATGATCTTAACGAGACCAAGATTTGACTACTTATAAAACCAGTCATGGTGTAAAAACACCTCCCTTGTTTAAGGAAGTAATGAGAGAGAGAGGGAGGAAGAGAGAGAGAGAGCGTAAAGGGTTAAATAGAGAGAGAGAGTTATTGCACAATGGAATGAATAATGTGAAATATGGAAATGATAGCAAGCTATATTATACAGTTTGGTCTTGGTTATTGTGCAGCTGTTTTGGAAATATGTTTGCCTTCATTTGGGCTTTGTACGTACACACACACACACACACACACACACACACACACACACACACACACACACACACACACACACACACACACACTGTCCAAAAAAACCTAACTTCAAACACGTGTTGCTAGGTTGCTACTTACAGTAACTATTTATTGAGAAGTAGTGAGTGGTGGAGAATTCCCAGCATTTACCATTTCAGTTAGTCACACTATGACGTCATACTCTTTGAGTATCTATAAAACTGTCGGGATGACGTTGCCTTTAAACCAACAAGACAATGGGGATAACTAAGCAAGGCGTGGGCATGTCACTACAGAGTAGAAGATAAAATACAAACCAGAGCGTCCAGTTTGAAGTCTTATTAAACACTGACACAGCACAGGGTTTTCTAGTCTTTAGAGGCGGGATTGTACAGCCCTGGAAAGTTATCACAGAAGAAATAATTGTTCACAAGGTAAATGGTAAATTAGCACCATGCCACATACAACAACATACATGCTACAAGATAATTCTACCTGTTGCAAGTGCAACAACTTGATTGGTCGAAGGAGTTGTTCCCCTTATACTGTACTTAATACACTTTACTGTAAATAATACTCCACTACATTTCCCGGATGGGGTTGAGGATGAGATTTACGTGACAACAACCCCCCATTCTCCCAGTGCATGGGTCTCAATCAATTAAATGAGGAACGTTGTGGATCTAAAAAAATGCCATCTCTCTCAGGTTGAATTCGAGCTGATGTCTGATGTCTGAGATAAAGCTATAGTAGTACTGATATTAACTTTATATCTGTCTTGTGTAAAGTAATTTGAATCGTCTTGTTGTTAAAAGGTGCTATACAAATAAACTTGCCAACAAACATTATAGGACAGTATGTAGCAGACAAGTGATTTATTTATTTAATGCCTATTTGTATAGGAACAATAGCATGAAGCAATTCCAAATACCACAGCATTTTTAGCTAATTTGCCTACAGGGCGGGCCTTTAAAATATAATAAAAACTCAAAAATAAAATTATACACACAGAACAGCACAATACACATGATGCCACAGTCCCCATCTTGACTTTCAATCATATGATGTTCAAAATGTGTTTTAAATTCAAAGTATACCAGTATTTAAAAATAGCTCCGGGAACTAAACTTACAAGGACAATTCCGGCGCAAAATGAACCTAGGGGTTAATAACATATGTGTACCGAGTCAAACGTTGTCTGGGATATGTTTTCATGCTAATCGAATGTGTCTCTAGCTTTAAACAAGCTACCGCAAACGGGTGGTTAGACGAACGCCGTGCAACCAGTAACCAGTGTCACTGCCCGATGTGAGTCGAGTGCAGATGTAAGTCGCGCATGCGTCACTTTGCGACAAGTAGCCTACAAGATGCTAACGGCTTTTTGAGGTAACGCACAGTCTATGAGCTAACGTTAGCAATCAAACAATCATAGATAGCTAAAACGTTTTTGAAATGACTGCTGCTGCTGGCTACAAGTTAGCAATCAAACACAATAAAGGCTGTCACTTAATGGCATTTTGAGCTAACGTTAGCAATCAGTCATAGATAGCTAAAACGTTTTTGAAATGACTGCTAGCTAAAAGTTAGCAATCAAACACAACAAAGGCTGTCACTTGAATGGCATTTTGAGCTAACGTTAGCAACCAAACAGTCATAGATAGCTACAACGTTTTTGAAATGATTACCATCTTCTGTTATTGTATGTAAAGAGAAACGTTTATTATTTTATAGATTTCACAAATTTCAGTATGACACGTTATGCCGTAAACAGTTTAAATCTGAGCATGCGCGACTCGCATCTGCACTCGACTCACATCGGGCAGTGACAACCAGTAACATAGCTCAAACACAGCTTTCGTGATTCGACTGCTCATGACTGTTTTCCAAGATGGCGCCCGCATGTAAACATGAACGCTACTGTCTTTATAAACTATCTTTTTAATAAACTGTCTGTACACTTACACAGTTCTCAATTCTTTGGTTTACATGTAGGGACCCTCATTATGTTACCATTGAAATGTGGTGCTATTTGGAGCCTTGTCAGTGGTATAAAATAGATAGATAGATTTACCATCTGCCCCGAAAGCTAGCGTTAGCAGCTAACCACCCGTTTGCGGTAGCTTGTTTAAAGCTATAGACACATTCAATTAGCATGAAAACATGTCCCAGAGAACGTTTGACTCGGTACAGGTTATTAACCCCTAGGTTCATTTTGCGCTGGAATTGTCCTTTAAACTATATTTCTTTAGCACATTTGTGCTTGTGTTACTACTCCACTATATCTCAAGAACAGACATGTTTTGTTCTGTACAGGTATCAATTTGTATATTGTGGACAAGGATATCCTGGAACAGTTAAAAGGCCTGAGATGAACTGCAGACTGTACTTGTTTTTAAACTTTAATGGAGCCCTCCAGTTTTATGATTTATTGAACAACACCACCTCCTGGTGTAAATTCATGTGAACTGTTTTTGTCCTCTTGTGAACTGTTTTCTTTTACTATAGCTGTTGTAGGGACATCTGTTGTAATGTTGGTGCCCTTATATTGTTTGTGTTGTACTTGTCTTTTGTTCTTTTAACCTTTTATCTTTTGTAAAGCACTTTGTAACCTAGGTTTTGAAAGGTGTTATAGAAATAAAACTATTTACTTAGCCTACTTACATCCCTTTATACAATCTATGGCACATCTATGTTCTGTAAATGGCTGTATTCTAACTGTATTTGTCAGGCCAACTATAATACACTGCCCACAAGAAACAGTGAGCAGTAAATTTGACAGAGGCAAGTAACAAGGTAAATTTGAATATTTAAGTAGGTCAGCATGAGGTAGTCTACATTTACCCTAACCCTCAATTACGTTTTAGATGGAAATGCTGTAAGCCTACTTTTCATTCCACTATTTCTGTTATAGTTTTGTTTGCTTAGTTTCTTCACAGATTCAAATTTTGCATGCAAAACATGTACAATGTGATGCAATTAAAAAAATCATAATATCACCTAACCAAAATTTAAAAACACCTTTGTTAACATTATCTTTAAATATTTTGTTTATGCAACACCATAGCAAGTGGCCTAGTATGCATGTTTTCTTTACACCCAGCGGATCAGTGGTTAGGGTGAGTGTTTTACTGTAACGTATTACTATCAGTTGTGTATTGCAATGGTGTTTGAAAAAAGAAAATACCGACACTTGCTGCCGAAACCCGGGATCGAACCAGGGACCTTTAGATCTTCAGTCTAACGCTCTCCCAACTGAGCTATTTCGGCACACTTACAGAACACGTTTCGATAAAATCATATATAAATACTTGAAAAGATAGCTGTATGCCGAAATTTCTATATATATGTTTTCTCCCAAGAGCTTTCTCGCCAACCTAGTCGGACCTAGCTAGCTAACGTTAGCTACAGAGCTGTGTAACGATCCTTTTGAACTGAGTGTGGACACCGTTCTCTCAATACATCCATGGTGGAAACCGAGAAAGGTTTCTTTTCCAACAGGACTGGCTTTCGAAGAAAAAGCGATACCACAAAGATAAAAAAAAAAAAAAACATATCTGCAACGAAGCAGCAACGCCAGTGGAGAATACCAGCTGAGAAATACAAACTCCTACATTTAGCAGTGTTCAGCTAGAGTATAGCTAAGTTTGGACACAAGATGGCGCCATTTGGTCACCATGTTACGCTGGTTGTGTTAAAATGGTTTGCCATACTGGTTGACAATGGCATATTATTCACTGTGGACCTCTGAAAATAACTAGTGCAGTTTACCGATTGCTTGGCCTCCTGTATTGCTTGCTTGCAGCTTTCTCTTGAACCATTTACCCCGAAATAACTTACAGAAAGCCCCCAAAGCACCCATTGAGGAAAACACTACTACATTTAGCCTACCTGACAGAGAAATGTTAAGTGGTTAATTACATTGCAGAATCAGATTTTACTTTATATCACAATTAAAATATGATGCATAATTATTCATTATACTATCCAGCATTATTAGAGTTGAAAGCTGCTTGAACAGGTATTTAGTCAATGTAATTCAATTGTGCTGATTATGCCTCTCTTCACTTTAAGTAATTTGAATGTCGGACTTGTACTTTACCAAAGGGTCTCGTGAATTTGTAGTTTTTTTGCACGCTGCAGAGACCAAGAGCTTGGGCATGCATCTACCATGTGTTTGTGTAATGTTATTTGCATGCACAGCAGCCTTAGATCTGGAGTTGCCAGTTGTTGGTCTTATACATCTAACGAAAAACTACTTCTGTAATTGTCATTACTGAGCTCAGGCTCAGTAGGCTACTGGTTGAATGTTTTGTCATAAATCACAAAAGAGGGGGGAGACTATTAATACTTACTTGTTGGCTATTCAGTGTGTTTTTTGGACGACACCCAAACGTGAAGACATTTTCACAGTACGTAGGGCAGGAGCAAAATTGCAAGACTCTTCTGGGCCAACAGTGGTAGAAAACAGTAGAGCTTGCTAATCTTATCATCCTGCACTGTTTTTCTCTTGTTTCTAATGGGACTCTGCAGTGATGCAGTGCTGTCCCTTTATTAGTCATATAGCTATGATGTCCTGATGCCAGCTTCTATGCCTTCCTTCTCATCTCTCCTTCCCCCCTAATCTCCCCTCAATACCTCTCTCTCTCTCTCTCTCTCTCTCTCTCTCTCTCTCTCTCCCTCTCTCTCTCTCTCTCTCTCTCTCTCTCTCTCTCTCTCTCATTTTTGTTCCTCTGTCATCCCCAAGGTGACTTTCCTTCCTTCACAGACACTGCAGCTGTTCCTCGCTTTGTTCTGAAAGGCCTGAGTGGGGATAAGAGATGACAGAGATGCAGGCCGGCAGAATAAAGAGAAGTAGAATCAAGGGAGGAAATGAGGGTGTGAAAGAGGAGGGGACTGATGATGAGATTATCAAGCAGAATGTAGGAATCTAAGGTGTTGTTGACTCACTGCATAAATCAGTAAGGCATCAAAGACACACACACACACACACACACACACACACACACACACACACACACACACGCACGCGCACACACAGATTTTTTTCTGGTGAAATAAAAAAGGATGTGTTGACATCAAGAGGTTAAACTGCCTTGACAGATGCTTACCTGACTAACAAGTTTCATCTTCATTAGGACTTGCGATTAGCACAGTTGACACAACACAGCAAGGGTTCACTACAGTCAGCCTTAAATACTGGATGTATCTGGGACAGAGTTCTAAATTTAGGGATCAGAGAGACGGGGAATGGAAACAGGAGATGAAGAAAGGGAAGGGTAGCTGGAAAAAGGAGTGACAGATTTGGAAGAGGGATGGTGGACTTCCCAAGTTACACTGAGCAGGATGAATTTAGGCATTTCCTGTTAAGACGGTAGAAATAAATCTGTGATGGAAGCCCATTGTCAAACTGTCAATTTATGTAAAAGGGTTCTTATAATGTAAGCATAACAAAATGGTCATATTTCATTCTTCCATTTACAGATTGGATTCATGTGAATTCTTCAATAGTCAAATGATCAGAGACGTCATATACAAAAAGGTGATTTTTTTGTTTTTTGTTATTTAGTCTGTAATTATTACATGTTGGAAAAAAGCCATTTCTTCAAAGTCTACATAATTTCTTCCTCTGTATTACTTTTGTTCTCTTTTTCATCTCCATTCTGTTAAGTGTCTAAAAGCTCATGAAAAAAAGAAGACATTTACAAATTTTTCTTTCTTTCTAGTATTTTAGCAGAGACAATGCATCCACGCAGACATAGTATAAAATACAATTTCCAGTGTAATTCAATTTCCTGACAAGTAAAATAGACAACAAACAATACATTGAACATAAATCTTGTATGAACTGACACTGAGATGGATCAATTCTTAGATAGATCATCTTTTTAATACAGATTCTTCTCTGTTCTATACAATAACACATAATATAAATCTTGTACAATACTATGTATTTCTCTATACACATGGTCATAAATGTACAGTACAGTGTACACACATACAGTATTAACACAAATACACTCATATGTATCTTCTCTTTACAGTTACTTTCCAACTCACAATGGCTGATTTTCTGTCCGGCAGATGATTGTGATCAAAAGAAACTAACTGACTAAAACACAAAACATACACTTCAATATTTACATCCCTGAAAAATGTACATGAATACACAAGTAATTGTCTTCTGTCTGGCTCACATATAGTGTAAAAGGGGTGAGGATGAAGGAGATAGCCCAAATCCCAAAGACACTCTCCAAGAGCCCATATAAAGTTTAAAGTGTACTCTATCTATTTACTGACATACATTTTTACCTACTGTAACACCCATAATACAACAGCTGATTGGGGGCTGGTTTATTGTTTTATATCCAGCATGTTGGGAAATGAGACATGAAGCCCTGAGGAGAAAGAGCGACGCAGATATAGTCTAACATGTCCAGGACTCAGTCCAGAAGCTGACAGAGGGCTTTCTGCCTCCGCAGTCATTCAAAGTGCTGTCCAAAAGCAGTGACACTGCCCTCCAGAGCAACAAACAGCTTTTTTTTGGCCACATGTTGGGATTTCTCCGGTAGAAGATGCTAGTTTACCTGCAGTGACTACAGACAGTTTTACTTAAGTTTCCACAAAATGTTGCCCTTTGACTTCCACTTTAAAACCGAAGTGATACAATTTCAGTAGTATTACAGTGGCCTGTGTAGTTACAATTGCTCCAAGTACTCTGCTTTTATATTACGCCCAGTGGCCTCTTGCTGTTATTTAGAAGATTAAATCCCCTTTCTTCTCTGTTTCCCCAGTAATGTAAACCATAAATAGAAAACCAACAATTCTTTGTTCACATTCTCTTTGTTGACATCCCAGGGGTCATTGCTTTTCTCATAATTTATTGCACATAATCACATACACGCTTGTCGTTTATTCATTTGCGCAACCGCACACGCACACAAACACACATGCATACATGCACACATGCAAACATATGAACACAATCACACATCCTCGCATACGTCATCATGACTGTTACTCTTAAAGTTTATTTAAAAAAAATTAAATAAAATCATGCCTTTTAGCTTTAACTTGAAAATTATATTAGAATCAGTTTTTTTGCAGTTTCCTGATAGTTTCACATGAGCCTGTAAACTTTAAATCTGAATGCTTGTATTTATTTGCCATTAGAGTAATTTGCTATACCATATAGAGTATGTGCAAACACTTTTGCTCTGATACATTGTCTGTAAACATACAGCAGGACATTCAGCACCACGAGAATACATTAATAACTCAATTAAGGCATGAACTAATGAGAGAAAGAGAAATTATTAATTAATATTTTTACTCACTGAGAATATCTGTGCAGGTAGATATTGGTGTGCTTTCACAGATAACGACTAAATATAGATCAGTGTGCATTTTACGGGGGTGTGTGAGTGTGTGTGTGTGTGTGTGTGTGTGTGTGTGTGTGTGTGTGTGTGTGTGTGTGTGTGTGCATATGTACATGCACATGCAAGTTGAAACTGCACACAGGAGCAGTAATGTATGGATGTCTGTTGTCTAACCCTTATCCTACAAGTGGGGTGCACAGTATTTCCAGTATCCATGGGATGTTGTCATAATGCTTGGCCAGTGTTGTCATGGAGACTCAGTGGCCACCTTGTCAGTCAGAAAGTGGACTAATGGGGGCCTGTGTAAGGAGAGCAGAAAGCAGGCTCTAATTAGAGCTCAGGACTCACCTGCCTCCACATTTGCATCGAACCAGTGGTCATGGGATTTGTCCTGACCTTTGTAGACTTACTGGTATTCTCACACCTGTGCACGAATATACACATGATCCACCTCTAGCAAGTTGGTAAGATACATACAATTCTTCAAATTCACACCCATACACTCACAGATGCAAACACACCAGACCAGCCTCATTCCCTCACTGCCTCTGTGAGGCATCGATCAGTGCCATCACTGGCCTCCACCCGTGGCTTGCGACTCTTCCTCTGGCCTCCTCCTTCCACCCAGGAGTTATGAATAACTGTCCCCCCGCTGGGAGCCGGGTCCACCTGCAGAAGGGTAACTACCCTTTTTTTGACACGTGTTTTGAGGGCACGCCGCAGCTTCTGCCTGGTGAAAGCGTAGAGCAGAGGATGAAAAATAGTGGTTCCATAAGCCATCGCCAAGAAGCAGAGGCGCAGCCTCACCAGGCTGTCGCTGGGACCCATACACAGGATCAGAACATTGACTGCAGACAGAGGGGCCCAGCAGCCCAGGAAGGTGGATATGATGAGTAGGGACATTTTTAGGACCCGACGTTGACGTTCTCGACGGTCCCTGTGCCTGCGCACTGCCCGCCTCAAGGCAATGATGGCAGAAACCGAGGCCTGTACACCCATGGTGGAGGCAGGCAGTGGTGAGGTGGCGTGGGTCTTGGTTGATGCTGAAGCTGGGGTTGGAGAAGCAGGGGTGGCCGGTGTGGTGGCTATGGGGGTGGTGGCAGCAGTGCTGACAGTAGTGACTGTTGCTCCACTGTCAGACATCACCTGGGACATGGAGGGGAGTGGTGGGGGCGATGTTGGTGTAGGGGTGGGGGAGGGGATGAGAGGAGGGTGGTTGAGGTTCTGGGTCTGGTTGGAGGACACTACCTCTGTGGGCAGGCTCAGGTCCTTCTTCCTCTTCCTTCTGCAGCGTATCCTGCAAGTGGAGTCCTTTGCACGTTTACCCCTCATCATGTGGGAGCCTATGCGAATGTTGAGGGCCTGCAGGATCCTGGAGTAGGTGAACAACATGACGGCCACAGCGATGAAGAAGCATGGCACTTGGAGTAACAAGTGGTAATACATAGCCAAGCCTGTGTAATACCCCTGCCCCCCAACGCACAACAGTGTCCTGTTCTGCCATACTGGAGTCAGGTGGTGTGAAGGCGAGGAAAGGTGAGTTGAGGGTAAAGAGGAAGGAGAGATAGATGAAAAAATAGGGGTCCGTCCAGTGGTGAGCTCAGAGACATTGTTATGCACTTCCAGCTCCTCATCCTCACTGTCCTCAACCCTCGAAGAGAAGAAATCCCCCTCAAGGAAGGGCAGGAAGAAGACAGCCAAAGACACGGCCCACACTGCGGCTAGGAGCAGTGCTGCACGCCTGGGGGTCAGTAGACGACTGGCCGGACGCACTGAAATGTCGTATCGGTCCAAACTGATCACCAGAACATTGACTGCTGTGGCCACACTGGTGAATGTGACACAGGCTTCATGAAAGCAGCACAGCGTGGCCAGGCTGCCAACTCCACTTTCATTAGCTGGTAGCAGGATCACAGCCACAGTCAGTGGCAGACACAGCAGACAGACCAGTATGTCCAGCACATGGAGGTTGACTGTGACCAGGTTGCTGACTGAATCCACCAGGTTGGACTGAGCACAGTAGAGCACAAGTACGGTCAGGTTGCTGCTGAAGCCCAAAACCAGTTCTAGCATCAGCACAGTGGTCAAAGACACCTGGAAGCCCAGGGGGTAGGGTGTGCTCCAGCCCTCCTCCACCCCCACCTCACCCCCTACATCCAGCAAGCCTACCCCCTGACCATCGCTGGTCTCCAGGAGGTCACGATAGCCTTCGGTCTCCATTGACGCCACAGCACTCCCTCACACATAGCAACAGCGGCCGCCACGCCAGACCATGCTCTGTCTTTCCTCTGGCTCAAACGAGACAGTGATGAGGATGATGGCCAGATCTGTTCCTTGATTCTGTGAAAACAAAATAGAAAAGAGACATAGAAAAGCGAAGAGGAGTAGAAAGACAGACAGAGGACAGATAAAGATCAAGCAGTTATCAGTCAGCTTGTCTCATCTTTACTCAAAAATAACAGTGTAAAGCAAGTACAAGTCAAACTTGTCGGATTTCACAAGTCAAGAGAAGCTATGAGTTGACACAACGAGGTAAAAGTGATCTTGTCAGGCGATTAGAGTCATGGGGTGCAGTTCAACCTGCTGCTGATGACCCATTATATATCGGGCAGTTAAACAACATGCTTTTCATAGACAATGGTAACAGTTCAGACAGGAATTGGAGCAGGAAGTCTCTTGGGGGAAATTTGCAAGTATGAGTGCTTTAAGCAGGGACTCAGTGGAGGATCCCCGAACAGTCTACACATTTTAACAAACCAATAGGGATTTATTTTCTGACGGTGCTTACAATTCATATACTGTGCTAGATTCTGTTACAAAGATATAAGCATGCTTCTCATGAGTGGGTGGATGTTTGGTTCATTATTATGCAACATACATTATATGGGTCAGAAACAAAGCTTGCAGAATAAGGTATGTGGAAACATATATAAACCAACTACACCTGTACTGTTAAGATGGCAGTGACTACATGTTGTCTATAGTAAGATACGGACCTGTTCCTCCATCGACAACCCACCTTGTGAAGATTAATTAATGCCTGTGCAAATCCAATAAATGCTAATTTAAAAAAAATAAATCCTTTTGTTAATTCTGTTTTGTTTCCACAAGCAGTCAGCCTCTACCTCCAAGAGAAGAGGTGGCAGGGACATTGGTGGGCTGGTAGAGAGACCGTGCAGTGCACGTCAACATAGCAGTCCCCCAACTGAGGGTGGTAGCAGTTAATAGCAGGGAGACGTAATAAAGATAAATGGATCAATGATCCACAGACAGTGGCACATAAACAATGCTATCAGAGAAAGACCAGCTCCCCTTGCATCTTCTCTCCACACCCCCTCAGTCTCATCTGCTCTACATCCCTCACATCCCTTCCTACACTGTTACCATTTCGTTTAACGGCTTTGACAGACTACTTTGCATGTAGATCATGTTATTCATGGCAGACTGGATGCTCTCCTGTGCTTGGGAAGGAATCATATAAAGTGTTGGTTGATTAGATATAAGATACCTGTTTGATATACCGTAAGAAAAAAATATTCCCCGCGTCTCTGAACGAGGAACTATGGTGTGTCCTGACTGGCATCGTTGGCCTCCTTTGCTGTCAACCTTTCCTCTGCCACACCTTTTGTTCTCACCCTCTCGTTTGCCCTTTTTCCTTTGTTTCATTTCACAGTTACGACCATTTGTCATGTGAAAAGGACCTGCAGGCAGAACAGGACTCTGTGTGGAACAGTGGTCTATCTTAATCCACTAATGGGTTTCATGGGGTTTGTGGTGTTGCTGGAACATTGATTTAAAGCATCATCGATCTGCCAATTTAACAAGCCTGGGGCAAGAGAGCACAGAACCACACTCCCTGTCTCCACCTCTCATTGGACCTGAGGTCTCATTTTGAGCACTGCATGAAATAGTTGTGAGCAAATTTGTTTTATTCTCTCTGTCCCTATTCATTCGTAACCCTTACCATTCCACCTGCAGTTAAAGAATTGTTTTATTAATTTACCTGAACACAGGTCACAGTATTTGTATGAACAAAGGTTATGTGTTTTAAATGTTGGATGTAACTTCCGTATTTGCAGCATTTCCCCTATCCCAAAACAGTCCAAAAAAGTATTGAACTGACAATATAAATTTGGCCTGCATAGTGAAATTACAGCATAATCACAGACATTGCCCTACAAGTCAAAAAATATACTAGGTATTTAGATGCACCCTCTGTTTGAGACTGTTCACACTGAGTGTCTACCACTTAATATTCAGTGTGCTATGACCTTATGATGTCATCAACATCAATTGTGTTTATAGTCTTTGTTCAATATGGTGGACACCAAGGTAATAAGGAGCAAACAAATGAACACTTTATGTTTGACAGTCAATCACTTAACACCAATCAAAGAGGCAACATACATCTCTTGGCATGTGTTTGAAGCACTACAGTAAATAAATGTCAGGAGAAGAACTCAATTGTGTGCTACCATAGAAGTTAAACCTAATAAATAATTTTGTAAATGTAAGCATACCATGATTGACAAAGAATGGGATGATACAATGATACAAAAAATCAACTGTTATCTGAATTTTAATATAGTCACAGATGGAAGGAATGGAGGAATTTGTTCTTTTTGACAAGAGTAAAATGGTATTCTGCAGTCACTGATGTGATCAGTCTCATCAAACATCAGCCCATTATCCGTTTCTCTCAACAGTCCTGCCAATAAATACAAGGGGATGATTGTGTACAGGTGAAATGAGCAGGCTGAATGGCTTTCAACAAGAGTCATTTATGTTACTCTATGACTAAGATAAACATTAAGCCATTATCAATCCTGTGATGCATGGGTTGTGTGATAATGAATATTCAGTACTGTGGGATGAACTGTTAAGAGATACAAAGAGCCACAAACAAAAGAGTAGAAAAAGAAGACTGTGTAAGCATGCGGTTTGGGGGAAAGACAAAATGTCATAAGCCCTGAATATGTCCAGCTGTGACTCTGACCCGCGGGCAGGTAGTCACACTATTCTAGAATTCACAGGGAGAGGGGGAAGAAGAAAATTAAGATGTGTAGGCAGGGTGGTGAACTTTCTAATGATCCCTAGTGTTGGTGTCTTTCAGTGGGAATTGTAAATACTTAGGTTCATTTGAGGCAGCACATCAGTCTTATACAATTTATGGTCCTAGTAACTGAAAAAACAAACTGCAGTGAACTCATTGCAGTTTGCTGTAATAATAATGATTTGGTTCTAAAAAGTGCATCCATCATTTACAATCATGTTTCATGTTTAAAATCATTTGTCTGGTTGGTTTAGTGCGGATTCTAATGACAATTGTCATCTACAGATTTTACTTTGGCTTTGCAGAATATGTAATCAAATTTGGTGTCTTAATTACTGTGTGATTCTGTGCTTTGCTCCAAAACAACAACAAAAAACTGACAGTGTCCTAGACTGCACACATTCCTGGAGCCTGCTGTCAGGGTTATTATAGGTGTTGGGTAGTAGGCTAGATGACAGGTTGTCAAGCCTCTTTCCACAATATCAGAGGGTAAATGCTCAAGCAGATCCTGTGAAAAGAGTGAAAAGTTCAGTTTCTCTCTCTTATTTTCACCAATGAATATATATATATATATATATATATATATATATATATATATATATGTGAAAATAACACACAACATAACTACATTGAGAGAATATATGTCAGAAGAAGAGGATGGACAACGTTCAACAGTGTGTATACTATAGGTCAGCTCCTGTTTTCCTAAAAAAAAAATCTAATTCATGTCCAGTCCTATTTTATTAACACACCTGCACAAAACTGCACATTCCACACACTACTCTAACAAACAACATGGACTCGTAAATATACTATAATGTCACTTGTGTAATCCTACCTCAATGGGTAGAGACACACTTCACGTAATTCACACAAGATTCACCTCAGATGACAACTGCACTTCCAGGCCAGCACACACACACACGTTTCCTGGGCCGTCTGAAATGAGGCAGAAAAGGTTTATGAAATCTGTCCCTTTGTGTCATGACTGCTGTCCGTTCTGTTGCTGTAGGCTGGGTGCACTCGCCTATTCTCACCTCAGTCCTCGGCAATCTTGATGCGACAATGGTGGCGGCTACACGTGAGAACTCAGTTTGCTAATTATTTAAGTAAGCACCACTCGTGCCCTCTATAAAACTTTATGTGGTCAGTTTGCATATTTCTGAGGCTGTAACAACTTTCCACAGAAGACATCTCTGTCTGTTATAAATTATTTGTGTGGTGATTTCTAAGTGTTAGTATAGTGTGTTAGGTAGTGTAGGTATAGCTAGTTAGTTGTTTTAAGACTCTGTGACCATTTTAGTATGGCTGTAGGCATTGGCGATTTTTGACCCTTTCCCTTAAATTTCATCTCAGCTCCCCTAAAAATTATAATAATAAAAACATAATATTATTATTATTATTATTATAAAATTATTTTTTTTAAATCAATTTTAGTGCTTTAAGTTAGAGTTTGCGAACTTGTCTGTTAGTGACATAGGACAAACAATTACAGGTTAAAAGAGCTTGAAACAGGTTTAATATCCTGTGTGTCTGTCGCCAATGCTATGCACCTGTAACCCAGTCAAGAAAAGGGTTAAGAGAAACCTAGTGTTGGCCAATCAGAGGTGGTTGTGCCAGACTCCCGCCTTTGGCTGAGTCTTGCTGAGTATCTAATCTTTCAGAGGGAGAGCGGGAGTGTGGTTGTGAAGTTTAACGTTGGTAGTCCCCAGAGAAGAAGTTGATAATTTTATGGCTCAGATTAGAACCCAAATTGAAATGTAAGCAACTAAAATTGCTGAATGTTAGAACATTGTGTCAAATTGGTTGTTATTACTGTGACTTATTAAGTGTCAGGTTTAGTTCCATCATAGTGTCATAAAATGTTAGCTGATGTTGTTGTTCAGTAGCTCAGAGATGATCGGCTAATGAAATTACTGATTTAGCAGGGGGGTTAACACTTTTGCAAGGCACTGTATCCGTGTCACATTCTTATTAGGGGCTGAGCCCCCCTAAAGGTCTGATCCTAGAATCGCCCCTGGCTGTAGGTAAGACAAAATAAGTATAATAGCTTGAAAAGGAAGCAGGACCGATTTAGAATGACAGATAAGCAGCTCAGAATTCCATAAGCTGATGTTTAAGGCCATCTAATGTTATCTGAAAAGTCTTTTTTAGTAGAGCACACTGGATTGCTTTGAGTCTAGTTATTCTGCCCTGTTGGCAGGAGTTCTTATTTTTACCATTTGCCATGCTGCTGTGGGTTATATTCAGCAGTTGGAAATATTCCAGCTCTTCCGTGAGGCTCTGCATCCACCTCAGGGACGGTGATTAGCAGTGCTGTTTACATCAGGACAACAATCAAAGTAGATATGTGTCACTTTTTTTCTCTCCAAAAATGAGATTGGAAAAATGCAGTGGTAGTAAGCAGTGCCTGGTTGTTCAGATAAGAAAAAAAGACGTTTACAAGAGGGCATTGTATCTGACTACAGATCCACAAAGCTGTAAGTGTATAGCTGCATTGTATTGTGGTTTGTTTAGACTAATAACTGTAGAATTCTTTTTATGTTTCTTCTTTGATGGATTTTTCCTTTAAAACAGGAAAATGTCAGTACAAAACGGTGAAACTAGAAAGGAGCATTTGCTCCTTGACATTTAGGGAAAAAAGAGAAATTTAGAGGAGAGAGACAGGAAAGATGAATGAAGGAGAAAAAGAGGGAAACGAGAGAAAGCAAACAGGATGATGGCGCATGCAGCCCGCTGACTCATGGCTGTCTTAGGTATTCCTAATGTCCGCAGTGAGACAATCGATCAAAGGCTTCATTGTCCCACTCAATTCATCCAGCAGGTCTAACAGCGAGCAACCTTCAGCTGGGCAGCAGCATCCCTAGCAGGCTCCCATCAAACCAGCCTGGACAGATAAACAACACAACCCGCTCAGTTAGAGCAACAACATCCCACCCTATCTGATATGTTTCTGATCAGGACAGTGTTAGGAACTTCAGGTGAAATGCTGTTTGAATGTGCAACAAACTCAATACTGTAAAATAAAAAAATGGGTTTTCATAATTCCTGCCAAGCTCGCTGAAGACACACAAGCACACCATGTATTCCACAATGTAACTGCCATCCTCCCACACAGCCACCCACTGCCAGCCCGCATCTCTGCACGCGCTCCCTGCTCGCATGCTTCCTACAGATACATTGGAAGATGGATTGCCATCTGAGGTGAATGACATCCTGTGTACTTAAGAAACTGCTGAATCCCATCCGCACTTATGCCTGAGACAAGTTAGGGAGAAAGGGACGGTCGTAACAGGAGGTAAGATGAAAACGGGAGGTATGTGCAGTGAGGTAGTGATGGATGGGAGGGAGGCTTAGGGGTGTGTAGATGGATGCTGATTTGTGTGCTCGCTTGAGGGGAATGTTTGTTCCCTGCTCACTACCTCTATCCATCTCTCTTTTGAAAAGTCCCAGTTGCGCTGCCTCAACTCCCCTCACCATCCATCTTACAACCAGCACATGGCTCTTTGCTTTTACACTGTGCAATATCTCTGTGTAGTCCCGCCAGATCATCTGGACAGACTATTCTGTGATTTTGAATATTAAAATGCAAGTATACCGCTTACAGATTGCTGTCACCACATCAGAGATAAAGACTCAAATGTTCAGTCACTATCATCCCACAATACTGACAGGCTGCTACCAGAACATCAATAAAAAAGCTATAGTAGGCAGGTTAATTATTGCAGCCTGTTCCATCTATAGGAACAGCTCTGTACAGAAAGAAGACCTTGGACTCTACAGCTCTGGACCACAGGGTGTGAGTCATCATTATTACCTGACAGCATGTCACTGGATTTCATTTGGCTCCACACATTCATTAAAGACACTCCTTGGTATCCTATATACTGTACGCTCCAAGCCTGTAATTTTGCTATTACAAGCACCACCTCAATAAGCACTAATCAAGGCTACTGTGCAATCAAAGTTCTTTGAAACAAGAATAAATCAAAATCAAGTGCAAAATCTGGCAAAATGAAGTAAAATTGAGTCAGAGCAAGTGGAGACTGTTACGTAAATCAGCACTTTGGAAGGCTGTTTACTGGCCCATCCAACAGAATAGCAATGATTAGTTATAATGATGGTAAGAAAATAAAAGGATAAATTGAAGAGACATAACAGTGTCCATCATGTTTCTATTGTATCAGTAATTACTCGTACATTCCTTATGTGTTCTGAAGTGATTGGATGTGATTAGCAATGTCTCCCTCCATCTCTCCATTTCAACAGCTCTTGTCATTAGGAGTTAATGGATTGTCTGAATGCAGTCAAGTAGCGAGTACGCTGATTTGTGTTGTAGTGTTGTGAATAAATCGTCAAGTCACAGTGGAAGGTCTGTGGTGGCTTTAATGCTGCTCTGGTGACAAGGCACCAAACCAACAGCTGAATATGTGATGAAAGGCCTGACTCTGATCTTCATGAGTTGACTCATAATGGTGGACGGTTCATTTTATTTTACAATTAAAGGTGCACTCCCAACAATCTAACGTGAAGATCAGTTTACGTTATAAGGAGTATTACTCAGTGTGTAAAATCACTTTTATTATGTCTACTGTCAGTGGCTCTGAAGAAAGCTTTACAACATTTGAGAAAAAAGCCCTAATGATGTAATCACATTTGCCTCAAATTGGGCTTTTTTTGTGAGATTATTTTTTGGGCTTTTCCGCCTTTAATTTTGACAGGACAGCTAGGTGAGAGAGAGAGAGAGAGAGAGAGAGAGAGAGAGAGAAGACATGCAGGAAATTGTCACAGGTCAGATTTGAACCCTGGACCTCTGTGTCGAGGCATAAACCTCTCAGTATACATGAGCCTGCTCTACCCACTGAGCCAACCCGGCCACCAGGCCACAGCGGCTTGAGACTTTTAACAGGAAGCCTTCGCTATAACCTTGGGGCGTGGAGTTTGAAAGACATGGGAAGGTGAACCCAATAAAGGCTATTGAGTTGCAATATGGGAAGTGTAGGATCCAGGTAGGTGTTATAACTATATGGAAAGACCATTTCCAGAATAACCACACACTAAACAAGTCTAAAAGCTGCAGAATGTAAAAAAGTCTAAATGAAAAGATATCAAAATGATTACAATTATATAAAATTATTATATTATTACATGCACTCAATTTATTGTCAAAGCCCTCAGTTTAAGATGCTCCGACAACAGGGGCAGAGCCAGATGTTGTAAACATTAGGGGCTGAGCCCAGACCTGGAGGGAGAGATTTTATTTCCATTAACAACAGTTATATGCACTGTTTTTCAAGATGTTTGATAAAAAGCTGTACAACATTTAGGAAAACATAATAGTTGCCAAGGAAAACAATCATCCTGTAGAGCCTACATCCTGCATTTGTTATCTAATTGTTCTCCAACCATCTCCATCGTTCTGAAACCACAACACAGCAAATGTTGAGGATGACTCATTTTCACTCCTGACACCTAAAAAGAGGCAGAAATTGTCTGATGTTACTATTTTTAAGTTAGGCTACATAACATAGGTATGGTAGGAATTTGGGGTAAACTACTACTAATCTTGAAACCTATTTGTGTTACACTATGCTGGAGTAGAGTTCACAGAATAAAAGGTGATATTTCCCCAGTAATAGAACTTTTTCTCCATTAATTTGCCGGTCCAGTCAGAGAGTTTAGAGGAAATGACACAATAGTTATTTTAAAACCCTAAAAGATTTGGAGAAAAATGTGCAGTTGCTTTGATATTTTCCTTCACCAGATGGAAAGATGAAAACATTTCATTCTTAAAAGGTGCCCTGTGGACTTTTCTTGTAACCAAATTAGTGAAATGCATTGTGTGTATGCTTGAGGCCTAACAAATGTGTAGAATTAATTTCCTTCCTCATAGAACATTTGCAAATTTAAAATCTGAGTTGTTAACATCCATGTTTACTTGCCAGCAGTCTTCTTCCCTGCCTTTGTTGTTGCATTGCTATGTTTCTTGGCACATTACATCCACTTGCAGATCAGCAGAATAGTGTGAGGCCATTGGCAGGACTGTGTATTGTGTTGTACCCCTACATATCCGTGTGCACAAAAGGAAACAAAACGGGGATCATCTCATAAAAACATTGCTCCATAGCGCTACTAGTGGTCAAAAACTCCAAAGCTTAACACAACACACCCTTATACCTAAACAGCATTATAGGTTGATATCCAAAGACTCCCAAAAAGACACATATGACCGTTCTATTTAATCATGTGACCGTCGTTCTATTTAAAGTAACGGCCTCAGTTTTTAAACTCCTAGTAAACGTGAAACGGAACTTGTTAAGTTTAGGCAATAAAAAAATACTTTAGGGTTAGTAAAACATCAGGGATTGGCTTCAAATGTTTCACGTAAAACCACTAAAATTATGTAACGTGACGTCACAGACGTTATTGCGTCAGAGACTAAGGTCCGTAAAACTTGGTTAATTTCAAAATGATAGTTGACTTTTAGTTTCACAAGGGACACAAACCCCTGTCTCCTGAGTGAAATCCTGTGCTTTTGATAATTACTACAGACACAAGAGTTCACCGCCTAATGAGAAACATAATTGTCGGACGTTATGAGCTGCTTGAACAATCAACCCATATGGTCGTTTTCTGGGTGAGGACGGGCTGCTTTAACAAGACAGTGAAACAGCGAATCAGGAATTTTGCATTCTTGTAGTGTTCACCTTCAGCTTGAATTCAATCAAACCTTTCTTCAGCAGATAAGTGCCTGCAGAGACAGGAATCTCTCTATGTACCATTTTTTTACAGGTATCTGAAACAGACTCATGCTCAGATCGGTCTTTAGAGAAGTGGAGAGCAGTTGAAGAGGTCAGAAAAATAGAAAAATGTATTTGAAGGAAATGGAAGAAGAGCAAAGGAGTAAGTAAAACTGATGGGGTAGTAGAAAAAAAGACTGAATTTGTCTGCAACAGGTTAATGTGATTAAGCTATTTCACTCCAGAAGGCAATAAGAGCTCAATTAATGCCATTTATCTCCTGCAGACAGGTAATCATTGGCCAATAGGGGAGAGCATCACTGCAGGCATCTGTGCTCTCACACCATAATGACAGACAGAGATCTAACCTGAGGGAGGGAAGAGTCAGGGATTTATTTTCTATTCCCGTTTGAAGAGGTTAAACCAGAAGGGCCAAAGTACATGAGACGCACACTCAATACGCACAGGTGTCAAATAAACCTAATTTACACATTCACCTAATGTCAGTCAGTTTCCAACTTATGTATGGAAATGTACATGTCATTATGTAAAACATACCAAAATATCCAATAAATATGCAAGAAAGCAGCTATATTCCTGTATCTATGGGTGGCAACACTGAGTCTGTAAGTCTTTGCGTGGGGATCTTCTCTTCCATGTTGCCTTTGTCTCCCACCTCTTGATAGTCTATTTTCACTCCACTCTGCTCTTATAATGATTTAATGTTGCCTCTCTTCTCTCTATTTGCTCTTCATGTGTCTCATTTTTTCCACCAACATCCTTCTGCCTTTTTCCTGTCTGGTGCTGAGATCTGCCCCCCTTCTATGTTTCCCTGCAGTCACACACTTCGAGGAACATTGTTATTTACTGTTATTAGGTTAGGGAATTAAGTGCAGTGTGCTTTTAATTTCACACGGTGAACATAAGCAGTATGTACCAGTATACAATTTGTGTAAGGCATCTTTATCGTGTTTTGACTTCAATTCTGTTGTTAGTTCAGAGACTGGGTTTGACAACTTGTTTCTATGGCTTGGGTCAACTAGGATTAAAAAGAGGATGTGGCCAATCCAGTCAAAATATTGTTCTTAATACGTAAAATGCAAATATAGTCCTTAAATACAGTTGTCCTTTAATACTGCTGCTATGAAAGCCTTTTGCTGGAGGATTTTACAGCAGTAAATGGGATTGTTTGTAGTAACTGCAGTGACATTTTGCACAAGCTCATTCAACATCTGCCATACTTACAGTCTATATATAGAAGATACAATAAAAATAAATCAACAGTTGAATTGTCAGTAAAGAAAATAAACTTTTGGGACTATCTGTTACAACATAACTGTTCTCATTTCTTCAAAAGGTGTGGAAATCAGCAATGTAGGTGTGTTTATATATAAACCTAAAGATTCCTTAAGCCATCAAAGGTTATTCAAAACAAATCCAACTGGGACAGAAGCTTTATTGGAGCCTTTTAATGACAATAGAGCAGCTCTTACATAAATCTTATGTGCTTTTCCCACACTGTTGTTGTCCCATAATAACCCCGGACCATCTCCTCTCCAGCTCTGTTATGTAAAAGGTAAAAAAAGACTCATCAGATAAGAGAATACAGTACTTCTATGTCATCACGCTGAAACAAAATATGACAGCTTCCCTCAACTACGCTGCGGCATCTAGCAAGAGAGTGACATGTGTGGTGAAATGTTTCCCAACCAGCAGCATCAAAGCTTCTCTATAAATACACGCACAGACGCAAACACGCAATGAACCACATGCAATGCAAGCACACGGGCTGCTACCATGAGAGTGAATGGAAATGGGAATATGTTAAATTATCCCTCTGGGATTCTACATGGAAAAGAGAGGGAAACACAAACACACACACACACACACACACACACACGCATCAAGAAAACATCACAGAGAAGGTGCAGGGCTTTAACTTACTATTTTTCATTTTTAATCTTTTTAATCTTCTGCATGTTTGCAGTCTCATCAAAAAAGTTCATTAATTACCTTAAGTTAAAAAGACTGATTGTTTGATAAGATTAAGAAGAGAATAAAATGGTCTTTTTTTGTGAAATATGGTTGTGTTATCGTGCAATGCCATCCTCCTTTCAAGGTGCATTGTCAACATTTAATTGAGTTTTAATTTGACCAACTAGGCTACATCCTGCAGATTATACCGGTAGTATTTTTTTATTTTGAGAAAGCATCCATAAGCATTAAGCAGGGAGAAACCCATCACCACTCAACCACCACCTTCAAATCAAACATGTTCCCATTTCACATCTCATCAACAAGAGAGCAGACGGCTCCATATTCAAACACATGGCAAGACAGGGCTGGATTACAAATAATTCAGTGGCCTAGAATTTGTAGATTTTAAAACCATACATTAGGCCTACTATGATTATATTGGAGGAAACAATGTGTAAAAAGAGAGTTTTACCAACACTTTGCTACTGTGTGACCAATTATATTTCAGATTTTAAATTCACATAAAAGCAGAAGTAAAAGTAAGTAAGATTTTTTTTTTTTCGATTTTTGACTGTTTTGCCTCTTTCTAATGAAGGTGGACAAATGCAGAGGCTAAAACAATCCTTTGAAATCATGGTCTCGTGGGGCTATGGCAGTTCAAGATCAACAAATAATGTGCACTATGGAATCATGTTATCTTATTTAAGCATTAAATGCAGTTGGTGAACTGAGCCATTGCTATTAAAAACGATCAAACGGGTCACCTTCATGTCAAGCGTGGCGCATTGTCACTGAAACAAATCAACAATCACTATGGGTCCATAGAAAATGGGACACATGGAGCAACACAATTACTATAAGCCCACTTGAATCAAATCAAATCACTACAGGTCTATTTTTCTAGCCAACATATTAGATGTTCTGTCCCTCTCTGTGACAAGTGTTGTCTGATTGTTGCAGCACAGAACAAAAAAAAAAAAGCCCAAATAGCCAGAAGGATTTTTTTTGTCCCACAGGTAATCACTTCATGTCCGAAAATGCAAAGAAGCGATTAAAACCAGCCTGTGACATGTCCCGAGGCAGTTTTCATATCCCTCATAAGTGCTGCTCTGATAATGAGGTGATTTGTTATTGTCGCCTCCGGTCCGGAATCAAAACAGGTTTGGACTGTCTTGTCCCTCCACTAGACAACCCACCATTTGTTTCATTTTTGAAGAAGACTGTCCCTTTGGATCCCTTATAAATCCAACTGTCTCATTTTAAATTAATTCTCACATACTGTATTTGTGAAGACATCAAAATCATGATTTCACTTATTAGGCCTAAAGATAAACATTTGAGTCTTACTAGAAGAAGCGCTGTAGTCGAGTGTTAAACTTACCAGTTTGGTGAGTGGGAAATCCCTTTACATCGTACTGCAGGTGTCGGTGCGCTGCGCAATCGCCAACACTGGACCCCGATTCACTCCCGAACTCTCCAGGACAGCCGGCTGTCAGCCAAAAACGTGACCAGAATAATTTGCCTCCGTTTTGTCATAAATATTACAGCGGGAGGGGGGGGGGCACCCTCCAAGGCTGCAGATGCAGCGCGCAGCAGTGGCTCACAAATCAGGTAATATAACAGTGTTTGGGCTTTTTATTTTTGTATTCCCTACTTAACACGACGCGCTACACCTGTCCACTTTCAAACTTGTACAGCATCCCACTCACGGACCGGCCAAACGCATGATTAAGCGCAGTTGCTCCATTCCAGCGACCAATACGGTGATCTGCAAGCGCAGGAGGGAGGGAGGGAGGGAGGGAGAGGGAGGGAGGGGGTGTTGGAAGGGGGAGGAGACAGGGATGCGTGAGGGAGGAGTGGGGGGCTGGTGTGTGTGTGTGTGTGTGTGTGTGTGTGTGTGTGTGTGAGATGGGTAGCCTTCTTCCACAAGGACGACCTGAGATTCCTCAAGGGTGAACGCTCCTCTGTAGTAATAGTCTTACTTGCTTCTCTCTCCCTATCTCTCGCTCTCTCTCAAAACATATTACACACACTTCACCTCTCTCTCAAAGGAAAATGACTGGATTCCAGTTTGACTCGATAATATTATCGTGTAAGCCCCCCCCATTCCCCCATGGAGAGGGCTTGTGAAGGCTTCTGTCTATGCTTTGCTGCACACTTGGGGCTGTACAGTGAGTGTCTGCCCTCATATCAAGCTCTAAATGTCCATGTGGCAACTTCATTGCCATATTTCACCTGAGATCATCATTTCATTGTATAGAGGCATCCTTCCATCTGCTGTACTGCCATCCCTCTGTGATCTCTCTGTCACTATGAGCTGTGTGCAGGGATCAAGGTCACGGACTGTTACATTTGTGACCTTGGGCACACGATAAATATGAGGTCCCCGTCACTGCAACTCTCATGCTGATTCACAGACGGTTGTTTTTAGTGAGCAGTGTAAATTACTGTGCTAGTGAACATGTGAGATAAACGCAGAGGGAGATTTAGATAAAAGGTGTGAACACCTGAGGTCTCTGAGGAGAGTCCTGGCAGCTGATGTTAGCTGCTCACTGTTCAGAAATTCCCATAGTTGGATGTGTGCTAACATTTAAAAAAAATAGATTATAGATCTACATTAGAACTTTTTTTTTTTTACGTTTTTTTTTCCCAAATGCATGTATAAAAAAAAAAACTCTGAATATTAAACTTATTTTGAATTGGTAAATGGTTCCTAAAACCTGTTACACCTGCATCTGAAATTTCATGTTTGACCCCTTTTATGCTAATAAACAGATGGTGGAAGAAATGCTGTTTATATAACCTTGAACATGAAACATAATACCTCTAAAACTAAATAAAAACAATGTAGGCCCTCATGCACCTGTACCCATCACCCACTGCATAGGTTTTGATATTCCATCCTTTTCTTGTTGGTATCAGTATCATCATCATCATTTATATATAGTTATATGTCCTTTAGTTTTTATCTATAGATTTTTTTTTATGTTCAAAGCAATAGTTTTAAAATTTGGGGAATACACTTTTCCGCTTTCTTGCAGTTAGTAAGATGAAAAGAAAGATACCACTCTCATATCTGTCCGGTAAATACACTACTACAGTCAGCCCCGTTAGCTTAGCTTAGCTTAGCTTAGCATAGAGACTGTAAACAGGGGGAAACAGCTAGCCTGGCTATGTCTGAAGGTCCCTACCAGCACCTCTAAAGCTCACTAATTATTTATACCTAGTTTTTTTGTTTTTTTTTATCCCTATGAAAACTGTAAAAACAACAAATTGCCATTTTACAGGGGGTTATGTGCCAGACTATTTCTTGGCTGGGAGCAGTAACTTCCTGAAGTATCCCGAGAGAGATAATTAGTGAACTTTAGAAGCGATAGGCAAATGTTGTTAACTTTGGACAGGCTAGCTGTTTCCCCATGCTTCCAGTCATTATGCTAAGCTAGGCTAACTGGCTGCCATTTGTAGCCGTATATATACACACACCATGCAGACATGAGAGGGGTATCTATCTTCTCATCTAACTCGAAAATGTCGAACTATTCCATTAAATACAGAATATCATAACTACTGTATAATTTAACTATGAATTGTATCATCTATACCCATGTTTGGTTCAGGGTGGACTGACTTACTGCTGTGCTTCGTGTTTGTGTGTGTGTGTGTGTGTGTGTGTGTGTGTGTGTGTGTGTGTGAAACAAAGAAATGTGTGTAAAGGGACGGCAAGTACTTAGTTTTTAGGAGGAAAAGACAGTGGAACATAATGACTTTGTGTGATACTTCACAGATTGTACTGAACACCTCGTGGTATCAGTACAAAGATTTTAGCAGTTTTTCTCCACATTTGTCACCCCCCCCCAACCCAATTCACACCCCACCACCTCAGTCACCATATTTTTTCTGTAGCCCACCTTGTCCCTTTCACTGCGCACCGTGACCACGCAGCCACCTATTTTATTACAACAAACATTATATCACAGCAAATTGCCCTTGCTACTGATCTGAATCTCTTGTGAAAACATTCACATGCAAATGTAAAACTAGCCAGTGATTAGAAGCATCTGCCAAACACCCACATGCCATATGCCCGCATCACTTAGCCAAGGATAAATACAGAAAAAAACATGACATGCACACGCAATACTAGAAAGCAAATAAAACCACGCATTATGACTCATGTACAGGAAACACATATAAACATGCAAAATATTCATACACATACACTAAACATTTATGTGCTGAGACTTCAGCCTATACAGCAAGATGACAAAACTGCAGGACCCACATTCAAACACTAGTCACAGCAAGGGTATTTGCAACATAATGGAAAAGAATCTTCATTTTAATGCATAATTTGTAATTTTTCAGTTTATTCCAGCAGTTATCTTATGTAGATCCTGTATAAACCTTCTCTTACCTCGTGTACTCCATCACCTCATCTATTTTACTGATTTACTATATTTCCCAAAATGCCTTTCAGCAACACTAAGACAAGGGGTATGAACTTGTGGCAGCAACAGCAGAGCACAAGTTTTTCCAGTCAATAAAGACAAAATGCAACATTCTGAATCAGAATCAGAAAGGGCTTTATTAACACTTACAATTAATTTGCCTTGGTGGTTAGTGCATACATAAACATGTTAAACATTAATATGAAATAAACAATAAATACAGAAATAAATATGTACAATATACTGCCCTACAAAGGCAAAACGCCGTAACATCATGTTTGGTCAAAAATGAGTTAATGTCATTTTTTGGTTATTTGAGACCTCCTTTATCATGTGAATAAATATCGTGAGTCAATTTGATTGTTTTAACGAGAAAATAAAGGTCTATGACAACCGTAACATCCAATACGATACGAGAAACCACAGCAGAACGCCGTAACAGCCGTTACGGCTCTTTGCCTTTGTTCCGGCACGCTGAAGTTGAGTTACGGTATTCTGACTTTGTTTAGCCAGGCATCAAGAGAGATGTTACTGTTCCGCCGTGATGTTACTGTACTCTGGCTTTGTCATACTGTCAAAGTTTGCCGCTTTTAATTGTCACCAAACCACGTAACATGCAAACGACACATCTTTGAAATAAAGTGGCGATGGTTCAGATCTGTCAACGTCAGTGACAGCCCGGAGCTAGCTAAATTTAATCTGTGTCACGTAGCGCTAACGGTGATGCTGACACACCTCCTCGCTTGGCATCATGTCATCTGCTGTATCCACAACAATCCATATGTGTTTGTATTTCCTTCTTGCAGGTGTTCATGTCAGATCGTACACAAATCCATAATAGCAGCTAGTTATCACTAACGTCCGTACAAAGTAGGCTAACCTAAATGGTCGGTCAACTCTGTCTATGTTATCTCAGAATTAAAAAGTAGTAATCCAAGTTGAGTTTGTTGACTGTGCATCGTGAGCAGTTTGGTGGCCCTTAACCCTTAACCAGGGGCGGTTCTAGGACCAGACCTTTAGGGGGGCTCAGCCCCTAATGAGAATATGACACGGATACAGTGCCTTGCAAAAGTGTTAAACATAATATATTTATCGTTAAACAATAAATATACCTTTGTATTCAATTATAATTAAATTATCTTTATTGAGAAAATATTTATTGTATTTATTCATATTGTATACTGTACTGCAAAGTAACTTATCTGTCATACTGTTTAACTGTTAGTGTTGCTGCACTATCCTGATCATTATAGCACTAAATAGGAACAACCAAAGGTCTTGTATATAATTTAAAACTAATACCATGATGACTAGACCTTGGTTAGGTGTTCTTATAATGGATGGAAGTATGGTGAACAGCAAGCAAATATTGATTATATGTCAGTTACTGCCTTTTGCCTTTGCACGACTCCTTGTTTTTGACACATGATACAAAGGCAGAGTACAGTAACTGCCAAACAAGGGTCAAAGGTCAATTTTGAGCTCAAGATTTTTTTGCATACAAACATTTCTTCATTATAGCAACTAGTTGTCAAATTTTGGGAGTCCTACCTATAATACTTTTGTCTGGACAAAACAGAAACTTTAAAGTCATTTTTCTCAGTTTCACACTCTAGCGAGTTAAGGTCTTTTGCCTTTGTAGGGCAGTATAGCTGTTTAACATTAGGAAAAAGAGGCTGTGTGGATAAGTGCAGGATGTGCAAAAATGTTGAGGGATGTACAAAAGTTCAGGATACATAGTATGTGCAATTGGCAGGTATAGTCCAGGATGTAGGATTAAGAGTCAATGTCGGTGGGGGTCCGGGGCCTTGTTACTTAAGCTGACTGCAGAGGGTGGCATTAGGTTTTGGTCCTGATGGGCCGCAGCCTCCTTCCAGATGGGAGGGGTTCAAAGAGTTTGTGTCCGGGGTGAGAGGGATCGGCTACAATTTTTCCTGCCCGCCTCAGTGTCCAGGAGGCGTACAGGTCCTGGAGAGATGGCAGATTGCAGCCAATCACCTTCTCAGCAGAGCGGATGATATGCTGCACTCTGCCCTTGTCCTTGGCAGTGGTAGCAGCATATCGGATGGTGATGGAGCAGGTGAGGATGGACTCAATGATGGTAGTGTGAAGTGCACTATCATAGTCTTTGGCAGGTTGAACTTCTTCAGCTGCCACAGGAGTGGTATGAAAATGTGACCTTTTCTCTGATGTGTTAGAGCAGTGACATTTTCTGTTAAGCCTCGTTGGAGCTGCACTGGAAACAACATGAAACAAAAAAAAAAAAAACATACCACCAAACCACTTGTTAGTTTTTGTCTTTTTAGTATGTAAAGTAGAGGATCCCTACTTCTAGTTCTAAGGATGTTTTTCCTGTAGCCAACAAGGTACAGTACTGTGTACCACCCTGTATCATCCCTGGAGAGAGATTTTCCCTACAGGTGTCAATAAAGCATCAAATCAGTATTCTCCCTGTGGCTTTATTAGTTAAATGTTTTACAAGGTAGTGAATGTAATCAGTCATGTTTCCAGATCAATGTGGAAATGAAATATTTATTGGAGCGATAATGTGTATTTACTGTAGCCTCTGTGGTGTGGGTAATTGAGTGCATCCCTGTGTCCTGTCTCAAAGCATGCCTGACAGTGAGGGCATCTGTGTCCCCGTCTGTCCAGGGTGGCATTAAAGACCCCGTCATAACCTCTGGTAAACATGGACACATGTCAAGACCTGGGACCTGGTCTGGCTTCAGCCCCACTGAAAAAGAGACAGAGGGCCCGGTCGCCACTAACAAACTCACATGCTCTCAATGATAATGCTAGCATGTTTAGCAGGTATATTATTTACCATCTTACTTTAGCTTGTTTGCATGCTAAAATTGGTTGTTTAGCATTAAACACAAAGTACAGTACAGCTGAGGTGATGGGACTGTCATTAGTTTAGAAGGTATTTGGTCATAAAGCAAAGTTTTGTGTGTTTACAATGTATAGTCTGGGGACCATGAATATACAAAATGTTATTGTAATCCACCTGATAGTTGCTGAGATAATTAAATAAAAAACAAAAATGTCAACCTCATAGAAAAGTCAGAGTCACCAAAAGGGTACAAAATGTGGTGCCAATCCACCCTGTATATGTCGGGTCATGTACACACGTCATTTAAATCCTACATAGCCTATTTATTTTCCCTAGTATTCCCAATATTATCACCATTCTAAACTTCTAGTAAAGACCGGGGAGCTGCCAATAAAGCTTACAGTCATCTATCCCAAGGTCTAACCTCTTAAAACAGTTATTATGTTAATATGTTGAGAGTATAATTGGTATACGTTTATATTCAGACACGGCGTGCCCTGAATGTGACAGAAACATGCTGTGGACACATACATATAGATGGCCTTATTAAAGTCATACTGTATAGACAGCAAGATGGCCAGCTGGAGTGCCCCCATAAGTAAGAATGATCAGATAGACCTGAGGGGAGTGGAAGCAATAAGACAAACATGAACAAGGAGTTTGCATTCACTGAATTACAATTGATACAGAAGAGCGGACTGAAGTGCTTTGGTGCTGACAAGTTAAAAAATAAGCAAAGGAAGCTGACACAAGAGAAGAGAAAATTAACCATTAAACTGTGTGACCTGATAACTGTATGCATGAGATGGTATGAAAAAGAAGAAGGCAATGAAAGGGAGACAAACCCATTGTAGCTTGACAAAATGACCTTGAGCCAAGGTTTGAGGGAGGCAAACGCTGAGCCAGGGCACGGGGCAGACAGAGAGGATTATGGGTGAGGTGGAGTAAGAAAGACTGCCAATAAAGAGAACTGAAGAGAGAGAGAGAGAGAGAGAGAGAGAGAGAGAGAGAGAGAGAGAGAGAGAATAGACAAAGCTAGTGAGGGAAAAAAAGAAAGAAAGACAAGAAGATCTGCAGTAGCTGTTTGATCAGACTCCAACCAATTACAATCGTGCATCATGAATAAGGAGAGACACATTTACCTTTTCCCAGCATAAAGAAGGGGAAGCAGGGCACGCAGTGGCCGGTTCACTAAATGCCACCTCTGAAGTGTATTTGTATAAGCTCATGGTGTCCATGCCTAAGGAGGGGGTTGACTGCCAGCTTGGTTTACCCTCTCATTAGTGTACCCAGGAAGTAGCCATGGACCTGCACAGTTAGTCTAATATCAACTGTGTCACCATAACTGTGTGACCCACCACAGCTGGCCAGTCACCTTTAGCTGGTATTTTGTGGTGACTGTAAACTATAATTTCTTTTTGGCCCCACTGTGAGTCTAACGGCTGCTGCTTTTCAAATAAGTGTAATGGGCTGTGAAATTAGTTTTATCTCTGCACACAATATGGCTACAGAACAATTCAGGACTATCGAGTTTCCCTAAGGGCCGGTTTGGAAAATGCATTTTCACTCTAAATGACATAGCTACATTTTAGCCATTATACAAAAGCACTCTTATCCTCAATTTACATATATGTGCTTTAGTTAAAAAATAACACATTTGAACAATGTGTATAGGTTTCAATAAGGGAGAAACATGTCTTTTCATTTGAGTGGATGATATTTTCGTCTGGTACAGACAAGTGGGCACAGGTGTCTGCATGACTACACATTCACCAGTGCTCTTGCAGTCAAATTCAGTCACATTTCTGATTTGATTGAACCACAAAGGGACTGTGTGATTGATGGAAGATGAGACGCGCACTGACCTGTCACTTCACCCCCCCCCCCCCCTTGGCCCCTTCCTTCCTGACCCCTGCCTGTGCAGTCTGCTCTCCCTGCCGGCATCTGACATCCTCAGCCCTGTTTTCAGCTCAGCCCTCCTGTTCCTCGTCCACACGTACAGCCTGTCACTTCTCTCCCATCCCCACTCAGCTACACTTCACTTCTCCAGAAACAGCAGGGGCCCACCTGCTTGCACAAACTTGATGATGGCTTGAGGTCATCATCTTCAAACATTTTAAACAAGCCACTACAAACTGGTATCTGTTTTCTTTAGGGTGCCATTTGATTCAGGGTGAATATATTACTTGAAGCCTGTCAGAGATAATATTTTAAATAAGAGAGACAGAGACCTTGAGCCCAGTTATCCAAACTGAGACATTCTCACAGACACCTTGTATACATCCATCTACAGAGACGAGGGAGAAATAATCTTCAGTCTCACCTCACCAGTCTTTCTGCCATCTCCACTGAGCTACAATTTCTCTGCATCAGCTTCCCTTTCTCTATGGGTTTTAAAGTTGAGTTGTTGCAACATATTTAGTCAAAGGGAGCCTTACTTTACCTTAATGTTAATGAATCAATAAGCAATTACTTAGGGAAGATGTAGTGGTCACATGAGGTCAGTTAGAGAGCAGAGACCAGAAAAGTCATTCAGGTAATGGCTGCTCCCATGGGTCCACAGCAACAGCACTATTTGAGTCATTAAGGGAATGAATAGTTAGATCCAAGATTATAAGATTTCAAAAAAATTAACCCTGAATGGATATAGAAGTGAAGTAAAAGCTGAGGACAAACTTTACTTATCCAAAATCAAAACTGAAATATGAGCTGGAAGCTGCAAAAGGATCTTACTGACAAGGACGTCTGGCAGCTCACTGTACTGGCTAAGTGGGGTCAGAGGTCTACACACTGCGCTGCTAACCATGTCTGAGGGAGTAGGGTGACATTGCTGGTAACACAAACAAAATGAGAGGCTAAGGTTTGTGGAAGTATGAGTATCGTAAATGTGTCACAGTAACAGAGTCTACAGCCATGCTAGCAGCTCTGGGGGTCTGTACTCATCCACTTTGAGCTAATGGCTAACAATGCTGAAGTTTAGCATGTAACACTCTTAATTTAACGGTTTACGAGAGTTATGCCCTGTTTAGCTCAAATGTAACAAATTCATATCAACATGTACTCTGTATGAGCACAACATCAGTTGTGAGTTATAGGGTGCTATGTTTTAACCGGACCGTGGAGAGCCAACTGTATAACTGAGCAGTTTATATTCTGTTCCTATCCAGACAATGAATGCAGCACAGAAATAGAACCAGGCTCCCTGGCGATGGTTCGTCCACCCGACACAACACAGAGGCAAAGGGTTGCTTCACTAGCCACTTTCAGTGGTGTCTGCTTGATCTCCGCTACATCACATTATATTAGCATGCTAACATTACACAGTACAGCTGAGGCTGTCATTAGTTCTGTAGTTATTTGGTCACAAACCAAAGTGTTAAACAGAGAGAAATTTTGACCTCATGATGGCGCTCGATCAAAATTCAGAGGATCACAGATGTCATTAGCCTCTGGGCAGTGAGGACATCTGTACCAAGTCGTGATGGCAATCCATCCAATAGTTGTTAAAAAATGTCAACCTGCTGGAGAGGAAACATCAGGGAATGAACATGATCAGTGGGATTTATCTTTTGGGAACTATGACTGTCTGTGCAAAATGTCATAGCAATGCATCCAACAGATGTTGAGATATTTCAGTGTGGACCAAAGCAGTGGACCGACTGCCGCTGCACTATCAGGTCTAGGTCATGCACCAGTTCAGACGAGCAGGAAGTGCCTTACAGGATCCTATCTTCCTATCTCCCCCTCTCTTCCAATACCCACCAATTTCCACCACTCTCTGCTTCCTAGTCAGCTGCAAAATTACAGATAACAGATTTGTTTACAGTCAAGAGAGGGAAGTGTGGGGGGGGGAGATGAGAGGGAGAAAGTAATGGATAGGGAGAGCTGAGAAAACAAAAAAATCTCAGGCCATCAGTAGTTTTTAGCATACATTGAAATAGAGAATGGGCTGCTGAATGACAGCAGGGAGAGATGAAAAATGGCATATGCTAATTTAGGCTTATGCGCCTGAAATATCCCATGAGAGGCTTTTAATAATGCTGAGGCATTGTGACATTCAGGTGGCCCGTGCTCATCACTGCCATAATTAAGAGAATATGCTAATAGCTGACTCATCTGCTGGAGGAAGAATTAAACAAACACCTTCACCGCTCTCTGTTAGTTTATGGAGGAGATGGACAGGAGAGCAGACAAAGTGCAAAAGACTCATAGAGAAAGAGAGACGAATGGGATGGAGGGAGGAGCTCCTGACTGACATTGGCGATAAGTTGTTCCATGCAAAATCTCACAAATAGACACAGTTAATGTACAGCTAATGCATCTGTGAGATTCATTTTGCATTTTTAAAGGTCTCTTTAGATCTTGAAATTATTTTTGAAACACATCATTAAGCACAACTCTGCCATGCAGACTCAAAGTTAGTGAAATATGAGGTAAGCAGAGGCAGACTGGTGTGTGATACCTGTTTCTAATTGAAAACGCTTTGTGTAAAAATGTGAATAAATGCTTAGACTGGCACAAATCTGAGTCCTCAAGTGACTTACAGGACAGAAGAAACTTCTGATGCCCTGTACACACTCACAAACTCCAGGAGATAGAAAAAGAGAAAACATGGGGGTCAAAGCATTGAGGGAATCTGCTGTGAACAGCACACACAGGCTTTACAGTAATCCTTCAGTTTTTTTTCTTCATATTTCTCCTGACACTCACACTCATGCATATAGATGAAGTGAAGTGTATATGCACCCTAAAAGGACCCACACACAAATGGTTCCTATGTTTTGCTTAATGAGCAATATGTGTAAGCAAGTGTAAAGATAGAAGTTATAGTTAGATACAGATCATATGCTAATCTGGCTGAGGGTAAACGTGAGATTGAGCACATATCTAGCATGTTTCATTTCTATAGCAACAGCCTTTGTACTTGCGGAGGGAAGTGGGTGGCAGAAAAAGGAGCAAGAGTGAGTGGAGTGATGAGAGAGAGAGAAAGAGAGAGAAAGAGAGAGAGAGACTTTGGCTTGCTCCTCTCTCTTGCCGAGGTTCTGCCAATCCAGCTCTCTGCCAACCCAAGACCCTGGGGCTTTAAACAGTCAAGGTCACTGAAAAGGGAAAAATGAACAACTCCTAAACGTGTTTCTGCATACTCCACATCCGAGGGAGGCGATGGAGGAGCAGTTCAGGCTCAGACCGACAGGGGGAGCCACCATTGTACTCCCGGCATGTGCATGATTGTCCTCCACAAGACCCTACATACCCACAGAAGGATCATGGTGGCTGTGAAATACCCTTGAAGGGTCACAGATAATAATCCTTATTGTATCTTTTTTGAATGCCTCTATCTTGTAACATGTTTAAATGTAATAAAGAAAAACCACATAATATCCAGTTTTCTGTATTTGAAAAAAAATCATATACAAGCAGTCCTGAATTTGCTTCCTGTTTTATATGCAAAAGCTCATCATCTCAATAATGTTCCATTCTAAATTCAACTTTCATGGCAGCAGTACCGCTGCTGTGGTGTTACATCAACACAAATACCGCTCAGCACATAAATGCAGTGAGGCGGGAACTTAGTTTGTATTAAATTATAATTTAGTTGTAGCCAACATTCATCCACACATTAGCATTAGTCTGTGAAGGACAACTTTAAATCCCAAAATCAGTGTGTGTGTGTGTGTGTGTGTGTGTGTGTGTGTGTGTGTACTTGTGTTTAGACAGAGAGACCTTAGGAGCCCCAGAAGTAGGAGAGTGAATATCAAATTAGTTAAAGTGCCCATATTATGAAAAAATCACTTTTTCTGGGATTTGGGGTGTTATGTTGTGTCTCTGGTGCTTCCACACACATAGAAACTTTGAAAAAAATCCACCCATGCTGTTTAGAGTGAGATACAGTTTCTGAATGTGTCCTGCCTTCAGTCTCTGGGTGAGCTGTTCAAAATCAGCACGGCTTGTGACGTCACAAGCCGAAACGAGCAGGCTAACCGCAACCATTAGCTCGTAGCGTTAGCATGCTAACGCTATGGCTAACGCTATGGCTAACACTAGCATGCTAACGCTAGCATGCTACCTCGTTCTCAATAGCAAAGCACTGCTACAACACACACAAGTTCACCATAATCTACAAAAGAACTACTTACATGTGCGCCCTCATTTAGAAGTCTCCCAGCTAATCCTGCCTTGTAACTGACTGAAGTTGTAGAAACAGCCTTTCTTTTACTGTCTATGGAGCTAGCTAGCTGACATGATCTACATCTGAGCTACTGGGCATGTGCAGTGCAATCAAAGATAGTACAGAAGAAGAAGAAGAAAAGAGGTCTCACTCTGTAGCTAAAACAGAGACCAGCTGAAAAGAGGATCTGCAGCAGTGAGAGAGAGCACTGCAGTACAACACAAATATGGTGTTTTTTGAAAATTAAACCATGTAAACCTATTCTGGTACAACCTTAAAATACAATTATGAACCTGAAAATGAGCATAATATGGCTGCTTTAAGGTTATTGAAGTTCCCCTTGTTTCATAGAGACCTAAATTCACATGTCCTTTGAAAGACTTGCAGTTTTAAAGGGTTTTGGTGTCTTGTGTAAAGCTGACTAGTTACGGTTGCTGAAATCACTGGCGGCTACTATTTTTAGGATATGTGAAATATATCTCCAACACACACACACACACACACACACACACACACACACACACAAATCGAGAAGATTGAAGGAAAAGCAGGCAGCAGAGAAGTGTGAGAAACAAATTCATACATGTATGTTCGGATAGATAGATCCGTGTTTGATTAACTCTATCCACTACTGTCAGTGTTGGTAATATTATGTTTACGAGCTGATAAAAACAGTTCATTACATAAGTCAGCCTCGCTGATGAAGCTGCAGTGCTTTAGGCTCAGCACAGGTAACTGTTACTGAGAGAAGGCAGATCTCACGCTGTGGCATCATAGGGTGCTGTTGCTTTGAAATTTCACAGTGTTTAAGCACATTTGAAAGATAAGAAAACTGGGGAGGTGCTACATCCAGTGGTTGAAAGTCAGTAAGTTTAATGTAGTACTGTATGGTAGGTGCAATATATCTTCCATCACTGGCTGCAGCATAAGGATAATGTATATTTTAGACAACATTGTGCTTCTAGCTTTGTCTTTGGGGAAGGCCCTTTCCTGTCACAGCATGACAACAAATCTAAAATAAATGTTTTTCTAATATTGGTGTGGAAGAACTTGACTGGCCTGCACAGAATGGAGAGCCTAAACCCCATCCAACACTGACCAGGCCATATGGCCCAGCATCAGTGCCACACTAGATCAAATCTCTGCAGTCAGGTTCCAAAATCTTGTGGAAAACCTTCCCAGTAGAGTGGTGGCTGTCATAGCAGCATGTTAATGCCCACAGCAGTGGCCTGTCTTTGTCCATCACCTGAGCAATTTGAAGCCTTTTCCATCCATTATCTTTACATTCACAATCACTACCAGTGTGTTATGATCTTGTCCTTGCCACACTGTGCATAATTTGGTAAAGATGTCCCACAGTCTCTGCCAACACATGCAAGCCCACAGTGTGATAACATGCTGACTGAAATAACTTTAAAAATGAAGTCAGGTAAAGGAAGAGGACAAGGTGACGACGAAGCTGCGTGAGGTCTGTTGGAGTGTGATGAAGTGGATATGGAGTCACTGTGTTTTCCCCCAGGGAAAATCAAGTGAGGGCAGAGCATGGAAAAACCAAGGGGGGAGGAGACGTGGCCAACAAGCAGAAAATCCTCTCATTAATAAAATCTGCTGATGAAATTAGAACATCTTGCTCAGTCACACGCACAGACACACCTACACACATTTTTCTTCTCTTCTAATCTTCTCAATTGACGAATTATGTGGTAAATTTCCATGATTGGAAATATTAAATTTACATTAAGGCCTTATCATTTAGTTTTGCTAATGAAGAAGGTGACAGGTTCAAAAGCTATGTGTATTCAAAGTGTTGCTAAAGTATGTAAAGCTAAAATAGATAAACTCAGAGAACACAACAACATCGTTTTTACTCAAACATTTGGTTTATTAGAAATGCCTTTTAAAATGTTCCATTATTCTAAAAAAACAGAATGGTTTACAGCACCACACAAAAACACACGCTTCCATCTTCAATACACAGTATAAAAATACCTTTAAAAATAGCACCTTTTCTCTGGCAGGTAAACATGCAGTCGTGATAAGAAACACAACTTCCCTCAAACAATAAAATACATTATATACAACAGATTGGCAGAATATTGTCCTTGATTCTTCATATTTAATACAAATGATAAAACTATATCCATAATAACCCAATATACTGTATATGTACTTGCATGTAGTGTAAAGTTATTTCACGCACCTTGGGTTCTGGAAGTAAAAGTCTTGTTCATGATCGGCAGATTGTATTAGGTGACTTGCCGTTAGAGTATGCTTTAAGGCTTTGATGGGGATGGAAATCTCCTGGTTAAATCATTCTTTTCAAACAAAAATCTGCGTCTTGGATAAAAAGTCAAGATCAAGTACATAAAAACTTTAGAAGTCAATTTAAAAAAAAACAACAATTAATCACAGAGCGTTGTTAAGGGCTGCTGAAGCTAGTTGTTTATTCATTAGAGTTTCTTTTCTACTTTTGGTCTAGATTTACATACTTTCTGTACTTTGCAATGCAATGTTATTGTTGATAAGGATAAAAAAGGTATGTAAAAATAAAGTTTATGCTTTGTAGAAACCTGTTAATTCATTTAGCAGTTAGTCTGGGTTCATTTTTCAGTGGCTTTTGTCTTCTGCATAGCAATGTCTGTGGAGGCTGCTACTAAATACTACAGTATTCATTGCATTTGCTAACCAAACTGACCCAAAAGACAAAGCTGAAATACTAATCCAAAAGTTACTTTATCCTGATGACTACTATTCTTCTATGTTTAGGAACATTACAGTAATGTTACCATTTGAAGAAAACCTTTGAATGCTTGTTTACAATGTGAAAAATATTTCCAGAAACCACAACACTGCCCACTTTGCTACTTTACTAAGTAGTATGGACAGTTAAACAGTCTGCACATATAAGGAGTGAGCAAAATAATTAAAAAAAACCTTAAAACACAGCATCCTTGCCAACGTGACATCATGACTTCACGTGAACATACACGCCACTTTCTAAAGCCAAGTGGCGTGTTATCTGTACACATTTTGAGCTATGTCTACGCCATATACAGCGGACGGGTTGGGTTTAAGAAAAGAAGAAAGGGACGGTTAGGTTTAGGAAAACAATAACGGGACGCGGGAGAACAACGACGCGGTTGGGTTTAGGAAAAGAAGAACGGGATGGTTGGGTTCAGGAAACGTGACACGGGGGACACGATCCCCGGTCTCCTCGGTGAAAGTCCTGTGTTGTTTGACCCATCCACCACCCCAAACAACCTCCCTCTGCGGATTTTCAGGCTTTCATACTACTCGGTACTGTAGTCGCTCTTAACGCTACGCCATCTTCTTATTGAGAATCGTGCTGTGATCACGAAACATGCGTCCCATTGAAATACATTAGTTTAAAAAACGTGCGAAATTTCACTGGAAAAAAATCAAACAGAAGTTCTTTTCTCAGGAGAACTTGGCGTAAACTGACACGCAATCGCAAGGTAATGTAAGTCAATGGAGGCCAAACGACGTTGATAAATACGCTAAAAAGCGATTATGCGTCTTAATAACATGCCAAAATGGCATACGAATTGGCGTGTCATACATACGCCACTTATTGAGATCAGTCTGTCCTTGCAGTATATACCAGTTCGGTGAAGTTCATAAAGGGTGTAGTTTGTGCTATCTGTTAAAACATCATGAACTTCGCCATATTGGTATTTACTTGAAGCAATAACCTCGAAGATTTTAATTTCAATAAATGTCTGTTAAGTCACTAAATATTGCCGAATGAGGTAACACAGTGGCGATTGAGCCTATGGCCCATCAATCTCAGAACCCATCGGCTATCGGTCTGACGACGATTTATAGCTTCTGGGGGCAACGGCAAATATTTCGGGGGTTCCGGTGTAGCCAGTGGATATCCAAGCCAAGACTTCCTCTTCCGTGCGGTGGGTCTGAATAGCCACTTGAGAAACGAGAACAGAGTTGGAGTTGAGAATTGTCATTTCTATACAGTAATCTGCATAAGAATGCAGATTTATTTTTTTAAAAACTAGCCAATAGCTGAAGGGTTATGAGATTGCATTTCGGCCAATGCTTTCCGCCTCTTTTGCTCTCCACATGGACCGTTTACCTGCATGCAACCAAAGCACGCTCAAACGTGATTGGTCAATACTACTCTGACTAGAACTTGAAATCAGATTGCTTCCGATACCCAAATCTTGTCCCGTTGCCTAGAGACTGCATTCATATGCAGATATCTATTTATAGAGATGAATGCCCACTGATGAAAGCTGTTGTATTTGCAGTATTACCAACTGGGTGTCTGGGGCAACATTCCAAGGAAAATCCCAAGCGGTGGTTGGTCTGCCAGAGAGGGTAGGCGGAGCCAACGCGTGTGAAGCATGTTTTTTTCCGGTCTCTGCTAGTGTTGCGAGTAAACGACACAGGTAACACGGTTTGGATGTTTGGGAAGTGAGACAAAAACAAACAGAGGTCTTTGAGATTGTAACTTCAAGAATTATTGCATTACACTGTAAGGTGAGTCAGGCAATTTGTCCACTCCCTTTCTGTATGCAGTCCTAAGTGTTATTATCTGTGTGCAACATGAAATGGATAAAGGTACTGAAGTACCTCAATATTGTGGTAAAGTTAAACTGAGAAAATCAGGGTGAATGCAAAGACACTTCTTTAGTGTGCAAATGTACTAGTGCAGTGGTTCCCAACCTTTTTTCCTTAGTGTCCCCCCTACTTATGTCTAAGAAAAGCTGAGCACCCCCTCCGAAACCGAAGTTGCCCTTACTTTCTTTTTTGATACAGAGGAGTTATCAGCACTTTTACGTTTCTCCGCCATGTTTCGTTCATAAAATCGTGATGACGTGGCGGCAGGAAAAACGAGGATGACAGCAGCTAGCAGCTGACTTGATGACAGCAAGGGTCACACAAAAATATATAGTTTTTATACAGACTTTTGTATACATTATATATTCTAGTGCAGGGGTGGCGAACCTGTGGCTCTTGAGCCGTATGCGGCTCTTTGCCTGCTCCTGTGAGGCTCTTACTGTGTGGCTGGGGGCTGTGTCATTGGTTGATTGTTGTTTTTAACTTTTCTGAAACATACAGTATTTCAGAAAAGTAAAAAAAAAAAAACACATTTGAATACATCTGCCAATACTGCCAATACATTTGCCAATTATTTTAAAATGGAGAATAATGCAGCAGAGTTTTGAGGACAGATTCTGCAACCTGAGGAAAAACAGCGGCCACAGATCACCTTCCTCGTTAACCCTTTCACTGCTGAATCTGATTGTTTGAAAGCCCCTTTAGTGACAAATGAGTGAGAGAGTTGCTTCGAGTGGCCACAACCGAGTTCAAGCAAGACCTGAAAAGGACTGTGGATAACAAAGACTGTCAGGTTTCCCACTGAGTCAATCTAAGTGAGAAAAAAAAACTATGAAAACTGCTATGTATTATGACTGTCATCAGATCTGGAAGACACTGTTGCTGTTGTAGTGTGGACGTGCATGTGTTGTGTGGCTTTTTGCTATGGTGCGTTTTTTTTTGTGGCTCTTTATACCTAACTGGTTGGCCACCCCTGTTCTAGTGTATTATCATAATTTGTTTAACATGTGCAAATATTTTTTTTTTACCTCAACCTCAAACCAGATTAAGACTTGCGCCCCCCCTGTGATCTTTGCCGCCCCCCTTAGGGGTCCCCGGACCCCAGGTTGGGAACCACTGTACTAGTGCACCAAAAGAAAAGTATTTTTTAACCTAAAAAAACTATACTATAATTAACTATTTTGTTTTGCATGGTTTGGAGAACATAAAGCAATGAGGCACTCTTGTATCCCCTCTCAACCTGGGCTAAAGTTTGGTTGGGTTTAAAGAAACAATAAATAAACAAAAACAAATCTTGATCATTGACATTTGACAAAAAAAATGATCTATAAAATCTATATAAAGGCTAACATTCCAGTGGCTGAGGAGGATTTGGCCTCAATCATCGCGCTGTCTTCAAGGGACGAGGACCTGCACAACAGATGAGTCATTAGTCCGCATACATTCAATACCTGACATACCCTTGTGTGTGTGTGTGTGTGTGTGTGTGTATATATATATATATATATATATCTCAATCAGTGTACCTTCGGCCTCCCCAAGGCAGAGGTCCTCACACTCCTCCAGGTGGAGGAAGCGATTGTCGTTTCCTTCACAGCCGCTGTAGATAAAGGGCCTGCAGGCCTGAACCTGACTGTTAAAGTACCAGCGCATAGTGTATCGTCCACAGCTCCCCTCCTCCATGGGCAGCAAGCACAAGTCTGCTGGAGCTGCACAACACACACACACACACACACACACACACACACACACAACACACACAACACACACGTTAAGCGTGTGCATGCAGAGACACAAATAGGCGCACACAATGAGAAAAAGGGCAGACCAGGCAGAAAGGAGCAGAGGCAGAGCAGCAAGGGGACCCAAAACCAGCATTCATGACCACTGAATGACTCAAGCAACCTGTTTATTCCAATACATACAGATATATTATTCTTTGTTTTTGTATTTTATTGTACTGGATTCATTTATGGCTTTAATAATAATAAAAAATAAAAATGTATACTTTTATTAATCCCCAGTGGGGAAATTAGAATGTGTAAGTCAACAGTCAAACAGCCAATGCAGCCTGAGACATGCAGAGAGGGCCAGACACCAGGCAGGCAGGATGACGGAATTAACGCTTAATACTGTAAATCCCAAAAACAGAACAGCACACGAGCTGGTTTACCTTCCCCTTTGACTCTCCTCTTGGACCTGACTGATCTGGGCTTGACTGCTTTCAGAAGTGTAACTTTAGCTGTTGTCTTAACGTCAGCAGTGGATGATTTGTTTGGATCAACTTTGACTGTTTTGTCAGTTTCATCCTTGACAACCTCACCTGTCAACACACACACACACACACACACACACACACACACACACACACACACACAGTATAAATAGAAAAAGAAAGAGAAAGAAATACATTAATGTGAAAGTTCACAGACTCAGGATAGTGTGTGCTTGCAGCAGGCTTGTGTGAGAAAATATACAAGGCCAATGCGGTCTCGTAACGTCATGAAATTAGCACAAAGCGAAATGCACAAACATATAATGAGGAACGCTCCTCCAGCACAAATTTGTTTATGTGCTGATTGAATAAAGTGAATTATGGGAGATGAACACAAATTTTTCACGCCATCACAAATTTAGCACGCCATCTTCTGTTTATCACATGAAACATAAGTTTGAAGTATGTGAACGTATTTAGTTAATGTTGGGGTCATTATAATTTAGTTAAAGGGGATTCCCAGTATTTGACAAACTGGTTCTTGTATATTTGTCTATTGGGATCATAATACATTCTAATCGGTTGGGAGTTGAACAACGGTTGCTTAAGGTCAGATGTACAGTACATACCCTTCTGCCTCTCAAAACTACAAAACCCAAACTTCCACTGTGTTGTTAATGTTTGATTAAAAAGGTACCTTGTTGAGTTTTTGACCAGTGTTCTATTGATGGAGCAGTTATTTAATGTCTGTGTCTCCTGTACGTTTGCAGGGACACACATGCATGTAAGTTACTAGGGCCCTATGATTTCCGTGATGCGGAAAACACGGACGGAATCACAATTCTCTTATACATGCAGAATCGCACGGAATTTGCATATATTTTGTTGACATATTAAATAAACAATTTTTGTTTACTTCCTTCTCATTTTTCAGTTTAAAACAACAAGCGTAGAAAGGTCTCTACCTAAACCATGGCCAAATGGCATTGTTAAACATGTTGCCTAGTAACCATACGTCCTCACGTTCACACTGAGTTTGTTGCGTGGGGAAAAAAAATGTCGAAGCTCAATGTCAAAGTCAACGGTGGCGAAAAAATTAAGAAACTCTCAACTGACTGCTAAATACCGGGCTGAACAATACCCCAGCGACTACTATGAATCTGGACAACAACTGTTTTGTAAGTTTTGTCAAAATACTGGACCCGCAAAGACACATGTAACGACCATTTGAAATAAAAAGTTCATCTCAAGAACAAAGCTAAATCCACAGCGGGCAAATTCCTCCAGGTTACCAATGAGGCAACGACAAAATCAATAGATGCAAGATGTGAGTTTGTGGAAGATTTTGTTGCAATGTGTGCTGAAGCTGACATACCACTTGAGAAAATGAAGAGGATATGTCCGTTTCTTGTTGAACATTGCAAGCAGGGAGGCGCACTCCCAGAAAACACCAGCAGCCTCAGGCAGACCCACCTGCCGCGGGTCTTTGACCAGCACATGCAAAAAGTGCTGCAAGAGATCCGTGGAAAGAAAATCTTTGTTGTTGTCGACGAAACCTCTGACAACCGAGATCGCAGTGGGCTCAACATTGTTATAGGTGAGCATCCAATTACCTTTTATTTAGGTAATTTTTAATGTGCTTTGCTGAATATATTAACAGTTTAAATAAAAAAGCTGAATTGTGAGTTTGTGTCACTGAGTTTTTAAAGGTCAGTACTGCTTAGAAGTGAAAAGAAAACAAGCAAATCCGAAAAATCCGAAAGGGCTAAAAATGAATCAGAAAAAACGGAATTTGAAAAAAAATAAAACGGATTTCATAGGGCCCTATGTAAGCGTGCACACGGGCAACAAGCAAGCAAACATATAAACAATGTTGATTTCAAATCGAAGAATCAGCTTTAAAAAAATTTATTAAGAAGGAAAAACATTTAACCCCTTTGTTAGGCCATTAGATGCCAGTATGCTTCTTTAGAACTGCTTGTCAGAAAAACATCACAAGGTACCTAATGTCTTTTATTTTGGGAAAACTTTTTTAACTTTCAAGCATACACATGCAGGTTTTTCAGACAATGTGCTCATTTCACAAATTACACGCGAGACCAGGTTGGTTTGGGTGATGCTCAGTGTGTCGGAAACTCCTATTTCACTACATGATAGAATTGGAAACAGTATGAAACACAGTACCATCGCTCTGGTTGGCAGAGGGAGTGAAGTAGAGCAGCTCATCCAAGGGGTCGTCGTAGGTCTCGATGGAGTACACATGCTCGTAGTCCGGGTCGTTGGTGTTCACCACCACACGCAGCTCACGGCCTGAGAGAAATGCAACGTCACACAGGTCAGAGATCCTTCACCTCCGCCTGACAACCTCCACGTTTCAGATAGAGGGAAGGCTGTCAACCATATTAACTCAACTCAAGAAGCCTCTAAATACAGGTACAGAAATAGAGCATATACACTAATATTTGTATTTGTCTGGATATGCTATGCGAGATATAGAATACATTATGTGGAACTTAAACATAAATGGAGTCCTCGGTTTTCTTGATGAGAAAACCACTCAGTGTTCAGAGGTCTCCAGACGCAGATCCACCAAGTAAAACCTTTTTTTTTGTTAGGGACGGACACGCAGACAGACACACAGATCAAGGCCGACAGTCAGAGCGTTGGACTGACACACTCACCCTCCTCCCCCTTCAGGACCAGTTGTTGATCTGGTGAAGGCCGAGCCCTGACCGGGGGCTGGGACCGATTAATTGGGCCTGAACCTGAGAGAGCCAGATAGGACAGGGAGGAGCGATCAGGGACACACCGAGGAGGCAGAGACAGGATTCAGGGAGCGAGAGGGACCGGGTAAGTGTTACAGGAGGGAGAAAAGGAGGGCCAGAAAGGTAACATGATGAAAAAAAAAGGAAGGGCCGAACATTCTGGTAGTAAAACCTTCAGACACATGAGCCAACAACAACCCCAAAGCACCACAAAAATCATTCCACCGTTCAGCATACACACCAGCTAAAAGGATTTACATAGTTTTTGCAAGACTGGTCGAACATGAGGCAATCTTCCAAAGACTGGCTGTAATCCTTTAAGGACTCAAGTCGCTGCTTGTGTCGCACTCTAGTCAAACATTTTTTGACTTGAGTCAAAGTCAAAGTGCGGATTCAACTCAACACTGCAGACTCGAACCATTACTGATTTGTTCATTATGAAACACATACCTATTTCTTAGGTAATAATAAATACATTAAGCAGGAGTGAAATGTTTGTTTTGGACTCAATCTATTTCTCAGTAACACTGCATATTTTTTAAGGGGTCATTTCAGTATGTTTCAACCTGGACCCTATTTCCCATACATTTGTGTATAAATGACTAATTTGAACAAAATATCTTTGAAATTGGCCCAGTATTAAGCGCGAACGCTGTAACTGGCAGCGGCAAACCAGGCTGCAATGTAACCCTATAGGGAAAATGCGCACCGTCAATGTACGTCCACTAAAAGTGTGTGTTTTTGCCACTGACAGGCTCAGATTGTTATTGTAAGTGTCTGACTACATTACTAAAAGATAGTCAAGTCTCGTTCTGAAATCTTGCGAGGTGACTTGCCGGTGAGTTGGGAGAGAGGAGTTCAATATAGGGTCTACGTTGAAAAATACCAAAATGACCCTTTAACTGCTGCCTCACAACAAACCCATTAGTTCAAACTTTGGGAAAGTTAATCATTTGATTTTGAATTTAGATTTAAATATTTAATGCTATCTCTTCTCACTGATTGGAGAAAGTATGTTTGTTAAGTCTAGCATGTTTATATAATTACAACATAATCAAAGACCATTGCCTTGGTCAGAGCATTTTGTCTACTCAAAGGCGTTTAACATAAAGATGAATTTAATTTAAAAACTATGTATAAAGGCACTTCAGACTAAAAGAAAAGTGAATTAGGAATGTCAAAAAAGATAGTGTATTTTACACCACCTTGTTACTTTCTTCCAACAAATGCAACCAAACAGGTAATAAAACTGTATCCTGTTTGAGGTGAAATGATTATTTAAACCACACACAAATGCTTTATGTGGGCAAATGCCCTAAAGCATTATAATAAATATACAATATATGTGACTGACTGCTTTCACTAAAGATTGCAGCAGTATATGTGGTATAATATACTGCTGTGACTCATGCTAAATCACAGCCCTTCTGTCCACCCTCTTCTGCTGCAGTCGAATGGTTCACTCACCTCCACACGCTGAGGATCAGACAGATGGACAGGAAGGAAGCAGAAAGACAGAGGATAAAAAAGGTCAGCTTAAAGAGTCATGGCACGGTTGTAGTTCTCCGCAGCTTCTTTTCTATCATACTTTCATAGAGTTTAGCTGAGCTGTGACGCATATGCTGTGATTACCATCTGAAGTTCAACTGTTATAAAGCAATGCAGGCTGCATGAAAGACTCACCACAGTGCTGACTCATCTCTGAGCGAACATACTCTCTGACCTCATACTCCTGAATTCAAAATAAAGAGGGGGAACAGAGCAAAAAACAACAACTTACAAACACAACCCTAATATCAACTCTTTGTAAGTGTGTGTGTGTGTGTGTGTGTGTGTGTGTGTGTGTGTGTGTGTGTGTGTGTGTGTGTGTGTGTGTGTGTGTGTGTGTGTGTGTGTATGTGTGTGTATGTGTGTGCTGTTTTGTGTCAGCGTCTTCAGATTGAGCCCCGCGGTAAGGCTCAAGCACTGACCGTCATGCCTGGCTCTCCTCTGTCTCCCTTTGCTCCATCTGGGCCCAACTCTCCCTGCAACATGGACAAGTATGAGGACACACACGACCCACAGAGAGGCTTGCAGCACATTAATTCATTAGGCTGAGAGCAGGTGCAGCAAACAAATGCAAAGTCAAGGGAGAGGTTAAAATAAGCAATTGTGACTTATACAGATGTATAAAGAAATATAGTATATTTTGTTTCTCAGTCATGACGTCCTGTGTACGCGATCCTTTTGAGGAACCAAAATTAAGTAAAGCTGGGAAAAGCTTTAATAATATGTGGTTGTCATGTTCAAATAACCAGTTTTTGGTCCATACAAATTTAACTGTCAAAGTGATGAAGTCTGGCGCTGAGGAGCTCACTTGAACAAGGGAATTCAGTCGCCCTGAAACATTTTATGCATCTGGCACACCGTGGCATGTGTAATACTGAAGTTCAACAGGTGATTCAGTGCTGTGTGATGGTGATGTTTTTGATAAGGGTCTCAAGGATTTCCTGACCTAGTCAAACAGTTTGGCAAGAAAATAACACAGAGACAAGTATGACACTAACCGCTTCTCCTCGTTCCCCCGGGATCCCTGGAATACCGCGTGGACCAACCATGGTGGGACCGATTGGGCCTCTCTCTCCCTGACACACAAGCAAAACAACATTACAACATGCCTGCAGTAGTCAGATGTAGTATTAATCATTATAAAAAAAATCTTTTTAAATGTCCCACTGCCTCTATATACATAATCTCTGGACAGATGTGAATTGGCTGCATAGTTTCAGTAAAAACAAAGAAAGTGTTTATGTTGCACTGGCATCTTTTCTCCAAATAAGTTGCTACTGTATTTACTGTACTTATGCTGTTTCAACACACACACACACACACACACACACACACACACACACACACACACACACACACACACACACACACACACCGAGAAGATTGAAGGAAAGGCAGGCAGCAGAGAAGTGTGAGAAACAAATTCATACATGTATGTTCGGCACAAGCAGGGTTGTATTTCCATTTTATGTTAGATCCGTGTTTGATTAAATGTATCCACTACTATCAGTGTTGGTCATATTATGTTTACGAGCTGATAAAAACAGTTCATTACATAAGTCAGCATCGCTGATGAAGCTGCAGTGCTTTAGGCTCAGCACAGGTAACTGTTACTGAGAGAAGGCAGATCTCACGCTGTGGCATCGTAGGGTGTTTCTTTGAAATTTCACAGTGTTTAAGCACATTTGAAAGATAAGAAAACTGGGGAGGCGCTACTTCCAGTGGTTGAAAGTCAGTAAATTTAATGTAGTACTGTGTGGTAGGTGCAATATATCTTCCACCACTGGCTGCAGCATAAGGTTAATGTATATTTTAGACAACATTGTGCTTCTAGCTTTGTCTTTGGGGAAGTGCTTATGTTGCGCTAGCATCTTTCCTCTAAATAAGTTGCTACTGTATTTACTGTACTTATGCTGCTTCAATCTACACACACACACACACACACACACACACACACACACACACACACAGTATCTAAAAGTGATTTAACAATTATGCGGACATCACAGCTACAGAGAATACAACTGTAATACAAAAATATGTCATACTGTCATAACGCAGTTCTGTATCGGTATATCGTGTTATTATAAGTTTTACAGTGTTGATTGCTTTTCCATCCTATTAGCAGATCAGAGGCTGAGCTGTCCTTCAAAGTAAAAATACTGGTTTTGGGGGCGCCTGGTTAGCTCACCTGGTTGAGTGTGCGCCCCATGTACGGAGGCTCTGTCCTTGTCTTAGCGGCCGCAGGTTCACTTCTGACCTGCGGCCCTTTGCTGCATGTCATTCCCAATCTCTCTCCCACTTTCCTGTCTTAATCTGTCGTATCAATAAAGGCAATACAAGCCAAAAAAATAATAAATGAAAAAGAAAATTTAAAAAAATACTGGTTTTGGTAAACTCTAGGGAGTGTCAGTTTGAAACAAAAGGTGCACCCATCAAAGAGAATCCATATGGCCCTGCTCTCCTGTCACCAGCTTACTTTATTTACTAGATGATGCAGCAGACGAGCCAGTCAAACGCAGGGCCCATCAAACTGTCAATCATCATGAAGCAATACACAGCAATCACACGAAACTAGCAGTCAGGTGAAGAAGAAAGACAAGAACAAACTACGCAGAAATACAAAAATACTTTTCTTTTTATAGAAGTCTTGCATGATATTCTTGTCTAAAACAAAAGATGTATCTTTGTTGCCACTCACCTCTGACTGCTGCTATTTGTGCACTCACATAGTTACAGGCTAATTACCGTTTTCCTGCTATTTGTGCACTCACATAGTTACAGGCTAACTACCGGTTTCCCATGTTTTTGTGTCTGAAGTGATGGGAACAACTATCTTTGACATTGGTCCAGTATTAAGCAAGATCGCTGCAGTCGGCAGCAGTGAAACAAGCTACAATGTAAGTTAATAGGGCAATTGTCCAGCTTGTATTTAACTTCACAAAAGTGCTCGTTTTGTCACTGACAGACTCAGATTAATATTCTGAGTGTCTGACAACATGATGAAAAGGATCCCTTCGGAGATAGACCTTTAAAACCTCTTTGAGACCTTTCTGTTTAACCAGAAACAGATCTGAAGTCGCGCTCTGCGCTAAACCCACAAGACTCTGTCATTTAAAAAAACAATACAATACAATACAATACAATACTTCATATTCTAGTTCATATCTTTTAAAAGATCTCTGCCCCCATACATGTGACAAAAGTGTAGAATGAGCTACTATCAAGCCAAAGTAAGGATAGACACCTTTTGTCCTTGGAGGCCCTCCGGGCCTTTCGCACCAGCTGGTCCCTGAGGGCCAGTCAGGCCCTGGACCCCATCCGCTCCTCTGGGACCAGGAGGACCAGGTACGCCAGGCGTACCCTACATGAAGCACAGGGACAGTTAGTTACTGTCTTCTGAGTACATACATAAAATGGTGATTAAGTACAGCATGTATGCACACACTGTACTGCCGAAGTTAGAAACTCACCCTTTCACCTTTCTCTCCCTGAGCTCCTTTGGGTCCTGCAAGCCCGTCAAAACCACGGTCACCCTGCACAGACCAAAACAAGTGGTTACACTTCATATTTGAACACATTTAGAGTTAGTTAAGAACAAGTTCTACAGTGCATACCTTGGGACCGACTAGTCCCTCTTTCCCGGGGGTCCCTGGGGCCCCAGAAGGTCCGATTTCCCCCTGGAAACGCACACAGAGCATGCATGTAGACGCCCATTCTTAAGCACACAGAGGCATAAAATACACCACATAGAGCCCATTTTTCTTCCTCAGATATTACTCATACCTGTTCGCCTTTTCTTCCTGGTAGGCCTGATCGTCCATGAATACCAGCATCTCCCTGAAAGCAAACACTCATTCAATTACTTAAAGTACTTAAGTACTCAAGTTCTTACCACACGGTACATGACTCATACATGTCTGACTCATTTAATGTATTTAAGTTTAAAGTATTATCAGAACAAAAAGATATACAGTATCTAGCTTCACACACAACCAGCTATTTTGCCGTTTCTGTGGTTTCCGTTTCTCTGTTTTCCGTTTCTTTGTTCATTATTTGGACAGAATAAAAACCCACAGTGTCAAAATCCCATTGGGGTGTAAATTATCACTGTACAATTTCTTCATTCATGCTCATTTCTTCTCCTCTTCCTCCTACCAAATCACATTTTCTCTGTCTGCCTCAATCCCACCTTCTCTCCTTTAGGTCCATCGCCTCCACAAGCCCCCTTGGGTCCTCGGTCACCCTGGAAACACATAAGTTCATCACTGACAGAGGCACATGAAGAGGCTGGTGAAAGAGACACATGCTCTGAACCAGTGGGACAGAGAGCCCATCCATAGACACAGACAGTACTCCAGCACTTACACACACAGTAACCATGACCCAGTTTGTCTTGCAAGTTGCAAACAGCGACGGATATGATGCAGAATTGGGTGCTATCGTCTCCTGATAATGGGTGTTGAGACCTTTATACAGTGTATGGTTAAGAGACATGTTATTACAGCTGCAGAGGCCTCAGAGTGGCCGATGTTGTCTGGTCCAACTTGCTAAACCTACATGTGCATTTGATAGCACACTGGTATCATCTCTTTAAATGCACACAGTGAACCTGGATAGACGGACAGAAAGTTTTTAACCCAGTTTTTCTTTGTAGACTAAATTACAGAGTGACTGAGCATTGTACACGCATATCATTTAGAAACTAAAGATACAAAATGGTCAAACAACATATCGTACCATCGTACCTAACTATGGAGATGGCCTGTACTTCCATGCTGCACATTCTACTTTATTGTACCATTCATTTTACTATATGAATACGTAGGCTGGTCCTCACTGTACACTCTATCATTCTTGTTTATAAATGTATCCTACTAAAGCTGCATCACTACTGTATGTCACACCTCTTCTTAAATGTAAGTGTTCACAAAACCGGACAGCTAATGATATTGGAAAGACTGCCTTCCAGAACTTTCCACCACGGAAACAGAACAAACTTGGAAGGAAAATTTTGACATTTCAGAAAAGAGAGTTAGTTTAGAAGATCAATGGACCTTTTTCACAGCAGACATTTTGACTTGTCATAGTAGGACAAGCACAGCTGAAATTGATAACCTTAACGATGGCTCAATTCCATCAAGTGTCCCAGTAAACTATTTTCAGTGAGTCAGCATGCACAATACCAGGGCCTCTCCTAAGTGGAATGCAGCCATACTATGAGATGTCAACATATCTGCCGTGAAAAAGGTCTATATCACTCTCATGTCTGTGCAGTCAATATAAAGCTACTGCCAGCAGTCAGTTAGCTTAGCATTCAGACTGGAAACAGCTCGCCTGGCTCTGCCTAAAAGGTAACAAAAGTTATCTGCTGGACTATTTCTTTGCCTGGACTTTCTTTCACCAGGAAGTTCGTAATCCAGGCCAATACATATTCTGGCACATAACATGACACAATTTGTATTCATCCTCTGCAATCATATCAATGTTATGCTATTATCAAGTTGTGACTGTGATCAGCGACTCCTGAATGATGCTTCAAGGTCACACACACACACACACACACACACACACACACACACACACACACACACACACACACACACACACACACACACACACACACACACACACACACACACACACACACCTTTATTCCTCTCAGTCCGACGATGCCAAGTTCTCCCTTTTCCCCCCTCGGCCCCAGCAGCCCGTCTTTACCTGGTAAACCCTGGAAGTGAAAACAGAAACCATGCCTCATTATCTCCACCAAAGAGAGAAAACTACACATAGGAAATGTTAAATCTGTATTTGGATGGAATTAAAATCACAGACCGATTCACCAGGTACTCCAGGTTGGCCGGCTTCTCCCTGCAGAGAGACGACAGAATTACAGTAATCAGCACAGTCAAAGTATTACGTGTACTGACTGTGTCTGGCTTTGCTATTAATTATGACACTGATTTACGTTATCACATGATCATCCATGCTCATCTCACCTTCTGTCCACCAGGGCCACGGGCACCCGGGAACCCAGTGGATCCTCTTTCTCCGGGCTCTCCCCTCAGACCCTGATGTCAAATACACACATACACAGATATATGCATATTGATCCTTTGTAATACCAATACAGTGACAACTTCTCCTGGGTTTTGGTTACTGCAATATAGGAATATTGTTTAAATGTCATCTTTTCCTGGTTGCGTTACAGTTAAGTGATTCATATCTAATGTGTGAGTAAAGTGATTCAAGACACCTTGGATTTTTGGAAAACCAGGAGGGCATTTTTCACTATTTTCTGAAATTTCCTTCAAAAAGTATTTTAGTCAATTCCTCAGAAAAAAAAACAATTAAATAAATAAATAAAAATGATCATCAGTGGCAGTCATAAAACTATCACATTATGTTCTGTCAAGAAACTAACATACCTGCTCCCCTACAGGGCCCTCTTGACCCTTCACCCCCTTTTCTCCCTGCACACCTTTGGGTCCCCTGTCACCCTAAAATGAAACAATAGTGACATCCACAACAAGCAAAACCAAATATAAACTGTAAGAACACATTTTACTATAATCAACATTTGGACCCATTCAGGGGTTTTCACTGACTGTTTCTCCTTTGTTGCCCTTTTCTCCAGCAGGTCCTCCCACCAGCACAGTGTCCCCCTGTGAGGGACAGTACAGCTGTAAACATCTGGCTTCTCCCCAAAGCCAAAACATCCTGTTACCTTTTCTTAAGCGGTGTCACTTATAGTATTACAGCTCATTTACATTGTGTGTATTCAGATATTCTTCCTGCTCTTTCACGAAAAAAAGAGCTCCTTCAAAACCGACACAATGTGTCTTCTTCCTCTTACAAAAATAAACAAATACACAAGCGAGAGAGAAAGAAAAAGAGAGCGAGCAGTGGTGGAGCTTATTAGTTATTAAAATGCACACACCTTCTCTCCTTTGTCACCTTGCAACCCCACGTCTCCCTGGAAAAAAAAAAAAAGATTGAGAGCAAAACATTTCATTCATGCGTGTCAATTTTATTCACCGCTTGACATGAGTAGAACGCTCGGGGGACACAGCTAGCATGATGACACGAAAATGGGAAAAGGACTAGTGGTATTCACCTTTTCTCCCCGACTACCACGAATCCCTGGGGTACCCTGATGAACACACAAACATACAAACACACACTCCCATTATATACGGCTCGACACAGAAAAACCACCATGCATGTTTTCTAACTGTAGGCAATGTTTTCCTTGGTCAAACATTAAAACTGAAATCACAATGATGTCATGGCTCCTCAGGGTGTACAGTTTAATTAAATGGTCAGCACAGGTTGATCTTGCTTTAAAATAATGTGCACTGCAACACTACAGACCCTTTGCACGTGACGTCACGCTCCATTCGCACGAATTATGAACGCCATGACGGACGACGGAAGAGCTATGCTGTAGACGGACGGCAAGCTAAACGCGTACGTTTTCATTTGTGTTTGTGTTCTCACATTCACAATCTGCAGAGTAATCCTCACCAACACAAGCATGTGTATGTATTGCCTTTCTGTTTTAAATGAGTGATAAATAAAATTATCCTCAACCAGCTAGCTGCCGTGCTAACCAGCTGTTCCGGCTAACAGGACCAACCCAATGATGACCCACATAACTAGCTAACATCGGTTATTCACTGACCTAGCTACATATCCAAAAAAGAAAGCCGTTCCCTTGATCATTTAACTTAACACACATACAAAAAATACTGGTTAAATTAAAGATGACATGGCACGGAAACTAGCTTCAAAAAGGCCAAAAAAAACGAGTTAATTGTGGGTCTGCGGAGCTCCTACCCCGGCTAGCTGACGAGCTAGCTGCAGCTAGCTGCTGCCCATCGCGTCGTAATACCACCGGTCAATAGAATAGAAAATAGAATATAATTACAGATAAGAAGATGGCTAGATGTTACAATTATGTGTGGTTACTACTGATCATATACACTCCGTGATTTACTGCATGGATTAACGTATGATAGATAATTAAAGGAGAATTCCGGTCGATTTCAACACGTAGCTCTATTGTTTGGAAATTTGGAGTGCTGTCCGTAGCAAGAAAAACTAAAACAATCGGTGCTGCCTACACCGAGTTATCCCCCTGCTAGCGTTAGCACCCACAGCAAGCAAATTTTACTGGAATATTGGATTGTATGAGTTCGACAATCGACTAGTGTGGACTTGACCGGAAAACAGGAAATAAACAGAGGTATGTGCACTGGCTGGATTAACACAACTTTTATGCCTTTCTGTCACATCTACTGCAGTCAGATTCGCTGTGTTCCCTCGGAAGGAATCATTGCACATGGGTAGGCACTTGTAATGACATTTCAAGCATGTTTAGAGGCTTAAAACACGTTTAAAACTTGCCCTATTTAAGCCTGTTGGGTGCTAACGCTAGCAGGAGGATAACATGGTGTAGGCAGCACCGATTGTTTTCGTTTTTTTTTGCTACTTCCAGCACTCCAAATTTCCAAACAACAGAGCTACGTGTTGAAATTGACCGGAATTCTCCTTTAATGACTGCACTTCCCAGAGTTGGGATGTGTTCAGGCATCCATTAGGAAATTGCATTGGCACACCCAGTGAACGACGGTATGTGGGTAGCCACGACCGACCATGTCCTCTAAAAAAAAATAAATAAATAAATAAATCTTTACTTAAGTAAAGAATAGATGTTAATACAAAATAAACCCTAGATTGATGTCTTATCTTTGCCATTATGAGGTACCGCCCCCCGCCGTTAGCGTAGCATCGCGTACCTGTAACCCAGCCAGAAGAACTGGTAAGTATCCAGACTTTTAAAAGCTTTGAGATCAGCACCAGTATATGGGGATACCCAGTTTACCATATAGTGGTACAGATTGTGTGGACTGAAGTCGGGCAGACTCGGTGATTTAATGAGGTCCATGAAAACGGAGGGAGAAAGAATTAAGGGTCGGTATCCAATCCTGCTATCTCCAACTTCTCCAAATACTGCTCTTTGTGAGCACCTACCAGATGCCCTACCTCGACCGATAACGGCACGACAACTTGTTGTTCAATAGAAGAAGCCATAAATACAGTGTAATTGGTGTTATGTATTTCAAACTGATTGAAACTATGAAACTTTCCGCTCGTCTACTACTGTTTAGCCTGTGCTTCCGCCGTCCGTCATGGCGCCGTCACGTGGTCATGTGTTTGCAAAGGGTCTATAGGGAAGGACAAGGCCTATTGAAAAATGATACAATATAACTTTACAATATAATACATTGTGTCCTATGAAGAACAGCTCTTCCATTATAAAAATAAAGGTTTATTCATGTGTTTTTCCCTTTATGCTTGCATACAGACAGCCTCCTGGCGAATTAGGCATTTTGGAAAATACAACACTTGGCACAAAGGAACAAATCCCGTACTCTGCTCTTGCTATAGCATCACCGTTTATTTACAAACAACTAACGTTTCCGTCCATCCGGACCTTCATCAAGAGTATTATTACTCTCAAAATACTCTTAAGGAGGAACCGAAACGTTAGTTGTTTGTAAAAAACGGTGATGCTATAGCAAGAGCAGAGTGCGGGTTTTGTTCCTTTGTGCCAAGTTGATGGTTTTTTCCAATGCACCTGCACAGAAGAATTTTTGGATGTGCAGAGTTGTTTCTTCAGAAAAATACAACACTGAAATAGACTTCAGTGGCTTTGTTGGTGTACGTTATGTTCCTGAGTGATGGATAAAAAAGGAAACACTTTTACCGTTGCCCCTCTCTCCCCATCCAAGCCAGCACGGCCCTCCTCTCCCTAAGACATGACAGACAGAAAAAGGCACTCAAATACCCTAGTTTCCATGATGCAGAGACAGATTCATATTAGATCACATCTTCAATGATACTCTGGTGTAACAATGTCTTACTCTCGGCCCTGAATCTCCTCTCTCTCCTCTGGGACCGGGGACTCCGACGCCAACTTCCCCCTGGCAACAGAAGTAATATGTACACCCTTCAAAAGAAATCCATTAACATCTAAGCAAGTAGACAGAAATATGTGTTGGCTTGGATAATCACCTTGTCCCCTTTGGCACCATTAGTACCAGGAGAGCCCTAGAAAACAAAGCATTGATCATATAAATCATCACTCATCTGTTTTTGTCCGTTTCACTTTCTCTGTCAGACCTTTTCTTTTTTTAAACTTGATTTTTCACAACTTAGGACACCATCCATAAGAAATCACCCAAAAACAACCCAGAAGTCCAGCAGGGTCAAAATTAAGCCTAAATATGGCATACTTTTAGATGAAGCTAGCTAATAAATCACAGTGTAATAAAAACAGGATCTAAACTCACTGGCTGTCCAGGAGGTCCAGAAGGACCAGGGGGTCCGACATTTCCTGCACGGCCAGCAAAGCCTTGGAGACCCTGAAAATGAGACGTCAATAGTTAAAAATCAACCACATATAATCAACACAGAAAGCATACAGTATTGTGTAATCAGCGGCTCCACCAACCCTCTCCCCAGGTGGTCCAGGAGGTCCTAGTTGTCCAGTTTCTCCTCTCAGGCCAGATTGCCCAGCATCACCCGACTTCCCCTGCAGCCCCGGGGGACCAGCTGGACCAGGAAGGCCTGGATCTCCCTGAAATGAAGTCAAGAGTTAGGTTTTGACCTGTGGCAGATCTGATAAATCACACTAACTGATCAGAGAGGTAAAAACATAGATCATCCTATGCTTCACCACATGCTGTTACTCACCTTTAAACCTTGAGGCCCAACCCGACCAGGAGGACCTGCCAGTCCTATGCCCTTCTCTCCCTGCAACACACGTTTTGTCATAACTGTCACATGTACTGGGTTTGATTTTTAAGGCAAATTTAAAAATAAAACAAACATAGCATACCTTATCTCCTTTTGGCCCAGCAGATCCCTGTGCCCCCTGTGTGAAAAACAAATATGGGGTGTGAAAATAAGAATAACTAATGGAGATTTTTTTAATATCCATACCAATAATACATAATTGGAAAGAAAACAGAAACATTTATTATAAACTTTTTTTTAGTTTGTTTAAATTGTGTTATAAAAGTCTGCCCCCCAAATATCTGTTTGACATTCAGTATTATGCAGGTGAAGACACGTTCCATCAGTATTGGTGAGTACGGCTTGGCTGTCATTACACTAAATATGTCGTGTTAACCTCAAGGACGACAAATAATCAAACCCTTGAGCATCAGAGGAGATTGATCTGAGGTTAAAATTAAATAATTGGACTGACTTTAAAAGAGAAAAAGAGTTCAGAAAAAGAATACTAGTTTAAAATGTGTGTCACGCCACTAAAAAACAACTAGGATGAGTAATAAGCGGATTAGTGCACAGGCCCTCCAAGCAGAATGCTTGCTAGAATGCTAAATATCAATATGCTGCACTTGATGATTTAAATATAAAATTCGGCGCTGGATGTTGTTGAGCAGTTACTCACGTCAATACAGTAAAAACAAGCAACCCCTTTTTTATGGCTCTAACAGCATATTGAGCTTACAAAATATTTATCAAGGATGTTCAATTAAAACTGTTAAAAAGAAATATCCCCCTGGCTATTACCTTAACCCTTAGCTATAATAACTACCTGAGGTGTGACGTCAATAAGTATGTGGAGCAGCTTTGTACTCTCATTATTATCTAATCTGATTATCTTTTGTACAGGACCTGTTGTGTTCTTGTCTGTGTATGTAAATGTTTTTGTAAAACCATTTCTGTAACATTTTATAAAAATTGTGGGCAATATGTTTGCCTTCTAAAATACCACTAAATAAATAAAAATGTGTCAAGAGTACAGCACTTTATTTAGTGTTTCATTGAGATCATGAAAAAGTAAATAAAACCAGGTCCTTGAATAAAAGAACACATTGGCTCAATAACTGATTAATTATAGTTCTCCTGAATACTTCAATTCAAAATAGATATAATCGAGAAGCTAACTCTTTACACACAGTTAAAAGTTATAGTACAAATATAAGCCATCTGTTGATTAGTAGACAGCTTGTCACATTCTGATTAAATTAAATTACACAGTATTAATGGTAGTGTAATGTTGGCATTAAACCTTCACTGACGATAGTGTTAGATGATAGTGTTAGACCTTTGGGAACAATGTGAAGATACACAAGGTACACAAAAAAACAAAACACATTCAGTAATATAACACCTGAGAGTCTGTTTTAAAAAAATACTCCAGAAAACAAACAGTGGCAGTGGAAGCTGATTACTTACATCCTCTCCAGGCTCCCCTGGTTCACCATCCACTCCCTAGTATGACGACAGATAACAGGATGTGAATATGTTGTGTTAACTTGAAGAATGTGTTGCTCTGCAGCATGATGGTACTCACTCGCTCTCCTTTGTTGCCAACAGCACCTTTGTCTCCCCTGTTACCCTGAAAGACATCAGTTATACGATACGTGTTAATGTGTCTCGTGGCACTGGCTAACTAGCCTTCAGTGCTAATGCTTTGTCAGACTCACCTTTTCTCCAGGTAGACCTCTCTCTCCAGCCATGCCTGGCAGCGTTTGACCATTAAGACCCTACATCAATCATAACCAGAAAAGTGATGTAAGCTGCATTCAGCTACTCTGTTCTGCATCCTCAAATATATTTTTTAGTCTTCCATTTCTGGACTAAGCTGCATTTATTGAATATGTAACCCACTTACATTCAATGGGGAAAAGTTATGCAAGTCAATGTAGCTATAATGCCTTTCAAAGTGACTTACCCTCTCTCCTTTCGGTCCAGGGGGTCCAGCCACAGCCTGTAAGAGTGCAGAATAATGGAGAAAATAATAGTAATTACCTGTGCAGCATAGTATGGGTTGTTCATGAAAAGACGTAAATGTATACTTAAAAGCCTTGGTATTCAAGTATCATATTAGCCCAACCATTAGCCTTTCCAGCTCTGGAGGATTAAGAGCCTTAATGTCTTTGGCAATGACTAAAAACTTGCTAGAGTCTTGACAAATCAAGGAAAGATATGCTGATATTGTCGCTGTGGAGCTGGAATATGCAATGTGTGTGTGTGTGTGTGTGTGTGTGTGTGTGTGTGTGTGTGTGTGTGTTTGTGTGTGTGTGTGTGTGTGTGTGTGTGTGTGTGTGTACAGAGCTGCTGAGCAGATGGGTTAAGTGTTGCCTGGTTATTCATCAAACGAGTGAACTCCCTGACAGTGTTACAATGGCTCTGTCCAAGGTGCTGAACCTGAAGCAGTCAGCAGTGAGGGAGCTGTTCGAGACACTCATTCATGTCAAGAGTAGAAGCAGCAGGAATGGCAGTGAATACAGAGTACCTGACAAGCAAGCTCCATCTTTGTGTCTTTTCCTCCGGGCACTGTTCTGCATGTAAACAGTGTCTGGAGCAAAAGACAACACTAGTGATCAGTCCCTGGCAATGAGGACTTTAAACTGTTGCCTAGTGGTTGAGACACATACAATATGTTGTGATCGCAACATCCCTGGTTCAATTCCAGCTGGGGAACCTTGTTACATGTCATACCCCTCTCTCTGATGAAAGTTACAATATGATAGAACTTCAGACAAAAGACTAATATAATATAAATGCTTTTAAAGCCACTCTAGCTACTCTAGCATGTAGCATGTGTGCTTAAGAACAGCTGCCTGGCTGCTGCCATACATTTGATACAGCCCATAGAGGCATCATGCAAAGGAACATGACAAGTAAACTTGTCATGTTTAAGTAAACTGTTTAAGTAAACTAAGTTTTACAAGTAAACATTGTGTGGAAGTAAAGAGCAACAAACACTACTGGAATCAATAAAGAAGTGTGAGAACCTCTTTTCAGACGACCACAAAGTAAAGCTGACAACATAGAAAATAGGTCTTTATAATAGTTAAAATAGTTTTTGTTGTTGTGGATGATCAGCCCCTTTCCGTGGTTGAATAAACATGTGTTTTGGATGCTTAACTGAACAGCTAAACACCCGTTCCACATCTGTACAAGCAAACCACTGAATTCCTATCAAAATGCTTAGAAAACATTGCAGTTTTCAGTTAACTAGCTAGTAAATGTGGTCATTATGAAATCTGGCAGCAAACCTGATAGACTCATGTTTTGCATTTCAAAAAGCTGCGCTCCAGGCTAAAAAGTTTGATTGCTCCTGGCTCAGACAAGGGGGAATGTGCACCACAGCAACAGCAAATTAAAGTACAGTGCATATCGTTTTACAGGATAAGGGTAGGTGCACTCATAGGTTATTAATAGTTTGCATTAAATGTGTTTGATTGGTGTTATATCTGCAGTGTAATGATATTGATATTGTAAATTTAAAAAAAAAAACTATATTAAGCCATGTCTAATCAAAAGAACAGAGATGATTTTGACTGTATGTGATGTGATGAGCCCTGCAGAATGAAAGTTATGAATGTATGTGACCTTCTCTGTCATTTTCAGTCACTGAGCTGAAATTTGGCTTAATTGAGATCCTCATCAGCAGAATTGGCACATACTTTGTCATGCTGAGCCAATCCCTATTAACAGATGTCTGCAGTCATTCAAATACAGACAACTGGCAGGCAATAATATTTCAGTGTCAATGGTAAGGCAGTTTCCATGTGAAGGCCAAGTGGCGCTGACGAATCACGGTTGAGCAGAGGCGAGATTTACTGTAATGTAGAAGTTCAGGTCACCTACTACAAGATACATACAATATGAACTGATACAAGTCAATCCCAGACCAGCTTGTGCCACCTGCAGACAGATGTTGACGTGAAAACTCATATTACTAGATGAGCAAATGCCAGAAGATTTGCTCTTTGAATGTCAATCAATAAAGTCGTATAACAGAGAAATCCTACCAAGACAGCTTGCACAGGAGGATGGAGCTCTTGTAGTACTGCCTAATCCCAGCTCAAAATACCCACCAAATGGCAAAGAATGTTTACACTAGTTATTTAATACACTTTGTAAAAGTTATGCGTGTCTCCTGATTCTGGCTAGCATATACAGTATATTGAGAGAAATGAATGAACATCAGATCTGTTCTCACTTTCAACAGCCCAAATAGCAGCTGGAGTGCTTTGGACATGTTTTCACTAGGACAGACTAAATGCATACACCACACCTAAACATTTCCTAGGTTAAAGGGTATATAGCCAACCCTATTGATTGCATATGTAGAGGCAAAAAAAAGAAACAGAAATAAGAGCACAGGCCCTATTACAGAAATTTGCAAACCTGTAAAACGCCATCCTCCTTATTTCAGTTTAGTATGACATTTTGGATTTTTGGAATTACAGAAACATGTTTCCTAACTGCATTTAGGGGGGAAAAAATCCCATTTTATCTTAGGATAACAATTAATAGAACCGTCCTAACTTAAAGGATTTCCTAAGTAAGGATGACATAGACCCTTTCCTAAATTAAAAATAACCACCAAAAATGGCAGCAGTAGCCTACTTTTGTTAGGTCTGTATGGCAATGACAATGAAGATGGGGAACAACATGAACACTGAAATACAGTATAATGATTAAAAGGCTACTCAAACCGCATGATGACGCTTTATATTTCGGACCATCTGGTGTAACTCCATCATAGCACGATGTCAGTGTGTTTGACGTTACTATGCAGAACAAACTTTTTGGATTCAATGACCCTTAAACACAGAGCATTTCTGCCTTGCCCATTGTACTGACTTTACTGGATTTAACTACAGGTTACTGATGGATTCCCTCATCAACAATAAATGACTATATTCTGATGTTTTCTGTTTGTGAGCTGTTTGGAGAGTTGGTCATGTTCCTCTCCCTTCAGCCTCCTGGGTCACACTGTTTCAGCCTACTCAGAATATCAGAGTTACAATATCAGTTCATAGAGACAGCGAACAGCAGCATATAACCAACTAACAGTGGGACTCCTGGACAACATTAAGAAGTGTACACATTGCAGGGGAATGTCTCTGGAGCACCATTTGGGTTACAGACAGCCTTCGGTGGACAAACAGCAGCCCAACCAAGGCCCTGAAGGAAGAAAACTCTCACAGTAGGAAGCTAATAATAGCTCTACAGAAATGATTTTTTGTATCACTTTTATCACTCACTTCAGGGAGCAAATCATTCTGTAGCTGGGATCATATCCAAAAAATCAACCACAAAACCAATTTCATTGACTGTCCTCTTAGCCAGAGGCTTCTCCCTAGACACAGCATGTTCTCACCTTCCCTGGGGGGCCGCTGTCTCCCTGCTCCCCCTTTAAGCCGGCCTGGCCTGGAGGTCCAGCAATGCCCTAAGGAACAAATTACAAATAACAACAACGAGGGGGACCTGATAAAACAGCACAGTGCACGCTAAACACTACATACACAGTCAACACAAACAATCAATACATGAAAACAAACACTGACACACACACACACACAAACACTGACACACACACACACACACACACACACACACACAATACACACCTGCTTTCCTGATAATCCAGGTATTCCATCTTTGCCAGGCACACCATCTCTTCCAGGGACCCCTGGTTTACCTGCTTCACCCTGAGGAGCAGAATATTCAACGTTTAATACGTGTGTAACCACAAGCATGTGCAGTCACGTTTACAAATCATCTAAAAAGATCTGTTTTCAATCCAGTGTCCAATTCACCTTGAACCCCACAAATGATCAATTGATATGGACCACTTTTACACTTATTTACACTATATTTTAATATATTTATTTTATAGTAGTCAGATATTATTGCACAAACAGCCAACTGTTTTCAACGACAATGAAACCAAGAAAATGGTTGTAAAAGAGTTGGTCACACAGTCAGTGAACATGACATGCTGAGAGGTTTGCTGGTTTTTCAGCTGAAGGTACAATAAAATGTTCTGAAGCTGCCATTTGTCAACAAAAGCTTGGTACACATTTAATTACCTTCCCATTTCAGTTATAATTGAAATTAATTCATTCATTCTTCAATTGTACACTTCCTCACTGTGCTCCACAGTGCAGCAACAGTAGCAGTCAGATCAGGATTGCATACTCACCACCTGGCCTGATAGTCCTGGAGGGCCCTGTGGACCCTGCAGGGAGAAATAAATACAGTGGTAAGAAGGAACACAATATGACACACACCATGAGATTTTAGATGAATTTCATGAGAAAACATGAAAGCAGCTTTTTTTCCTGAAGAGAAGTGGTGAAGGACACTTACTACAGCTCCGGGGGGACCTGGTGGTCCTGGCAGACCTGTGCTCCCTTGGGCACCCGGAGGACCCTGCAGACAGGAGAAATTAACTCACACTGCAGATTTAATTCTACAACTTCACTGTCTAGATTGTAAAGTGATAAGGCACTAGGGCAATTGAACCTATTGTCTAAAAGATGTAAAATACCAGTGGAGTGGTTTTACCTGGACGCCAACACCTGGCTCTCCTTGATTACCCTGTGACAGACACAAACCTTTTAGGACTTTGGCCAGAAAGCAACAAACAAAAGAATTTCAGAATACATGTCGTAACGGTAGCACACCGATATGTAGTTAACTCACTTTCACACCTGGTGGACCTGGAAGCCCGTTGGGACCCATGGGACCCTAATTGAAAACACACAACATGTAAACTGCTGTTGCTATGAGTCTGTGAATGTGGACGCATGCTTCGTCAAGTGTGTGATACTTACAGTTGGTCCCCTCATGCCAGTCTCTCCTGGGTTTCCCTAGAAGCAAAATATAAGTCACATACAGTATATTAATCATAAAATACCCCCCCACACACACACAAAACAAACAAACCAGATTGAACGTGTTGATTAGTAGGCTCTAGAGGTGCTGGTAGGCAAATTCTGTGTTACCTTTGGACAGAGCCAGGCTAACTGCTTCCAGTCTTTATGCTAAGCTAAGCTAACTGGCTGCTGGCTTCATACCTAACCAACAGATGTGAGAGTGGTATTGACCTTCTCATCTAACTCTCGGAAAGAAAAGCGAATAACTGTATTTTCAAAAATGTCGAACTATTCCTTTAAGCAACATATCCATGCATAAATAGGTTTATAAAAATGTAGCTCTTAAAAATAAATATATTACTTTATGTACTCATAATTGGACAACATGGATTTGCATAAATAATACACAGACTTGTCACTGATTGACAAATACAAAATACAAAAACATCTGGCTGACTAGTGACAACAGGTAGGACAATACAAACACAGAGGATCAGCAAAGAGACACATGGTAAGCTCTGAAAAATCAGTGCTGGGAGAGGGATAAGCACACAACAGACTGCAGGCACAGCTGCATGCACGATAAGCACACTCAAGCGAATAGACAACACAGTACTTTTTGGAGTACCAAATACCCAATTTCGTTCCCCTCTGCTATTGTACACTGCATCCTGGCGAGAGCTTCAGCTCAGTCAGCTGACTTCCTTTCATCTCCTCCAACAAATCAGCAGCGTTTAACATGTTTAAAAGCCAACTTCAAAAGTCAACTTGTGAGTTTGATGCGGATGCTTTTGGGTGGTCTTGATTCATATTTTATGAGGAGCCGATCAAGGTTTGACTCTTATCCCAGGCCCCAGCTTCCAGAAGGATGTTTCAAATGCGTTCAGATTATATGGTGACATTTGCCTGGGAGGTACATGACGATGTGTGGATCCTGATCATAGGTTGTTCTAGTCTCCTGTTTTTAAATGCGGAAACATCTTTCAAGCTATTTCCTGTCTAAACTAAAGCCCACTGGTAGCTCTAAAGCTTTGGTCCAATCCCCACTTGGATCCGATACCACAGGGACAGGTTCTCCCAGCCCTCCCTCCTCCAGAGCTCAAGCATGCCAGCCAGCAGCAGAGAACCTACCGGTCTGCCTAGAACTCCTGGGAACCCAGGCAAGCCCTGGAGAGGATGAAAGACAGAGGAAGGTGGATGACAGTAGGGTGGGGGGGGGGGGGACAAACAACACAGAAAAGGAAATGGACAGAGATAAGACAAATATGAGGAGAGAGGAAGTAAGAGAGTGAGGTGTTAGCCGCACAGCTGCAAAAGGTTACGGTCTAAAGATCTATGAAGCCTCAGCCCAAGAGGGGAAAAAGAGAGCTCCATCAGCCAACCAACAGTGGTTTGCTCTGAAGATCAAGACTAAGAGGAGGCCCCTTTGCCTGGTTACTGCTTACTCACTGGTTGACCTGGAGGACCAGCGGGCCCTGTTGGGCCCTGCTCCGACATGGAGGGAAGGAAAACACAAAATGTGAGGATGTGCTTAATATACCCCTCCTTTCCTTGCTTAAAATGTATTCCTGCATCCGACCACACAATCATGACATACAGCACATAATTTGTGTCTGGGCTTTTAGTGATCACTGTAAATACTACGGTAAGGAGAAAGATGAAACCTTAATGTGTCCTCTGATGTTAACTGGAATCTTGCTGGTTTAATTTCAAAAAAGCTGAGCAGGTGCATTTCGTCTTTTATATGTATTAATACTCCTATATTTACATATCACAATACTGTAAATTAGTAAAAACAAATATGCAATAAGCAAGAATATAATTAATTCATTATTAACTATATATGGTTGACTATATATAGTTATTCTCATAAGAAAAAAAACACACTTACCAAGTCTGTTGAAAGACATATACACTAAATAATTACTTATAAAGTGTCTCTAAACCAAGAAAGTAATTACTATATCATGCTCTATTAAAAAAACATATTGTCACCTTCACATTGAATAAATTCACATTCAGGCGTATAACTTCCAGTTACCAGTACTTCACACTTACCGGTTTCCCATCCTGACCAGGTTTTCCTGGTTCTCCTGGTGTTCCCTGAAATGACAAAACACAGATTGCTTCTTAGCATTTTTTTTTTTTTAAATAGTTTTTCAACATGTCTTGAGTATAGTAACATTCAGATCAAAATCAGATTCCCATCACTTTAGGAGTCTGTGATTATCACAATGTGCTAATCTAGATAACACCTGAGAGCCAGCTCACCTGCGAGCCGTCACGTCCTTTTTCTCCAGACTGTCCTCGGTCTCCTTTATCACCACGAGATCCTGCAAAACCCTGTAAGACACATCAAAAGTAGCTCATTTGCATATAGAAACATGTTACAGTGAATGGCATTAAAATATGACATTGTATTATTTGTATTATGTTCAAATCTTACCCGTTCTCCTTGAGGTCCCGGTGATCCTGCAGCACCAGGCTCTCCCTTCTGTCCCACAACTCCTGGAGGGCCTCTGACCCCAGGCGGACCAATCTGTACTGAGTCAGCAGATGCTCCCTACAGTACACACACACACACACACACACACACACACACACACACACACACAAAGCTAATGAATTCCATTCTATGTTCCGCGTATCTTATATTGACAAAATTTGGCTTAATAGCGAGGATAAGAAGGAGTTTACCTTTTGCCCTGGTGGGCCGGCTGCGCCCGTTTGCCCCATTGTACCCTGAAAAACAGAAGAAATTCAAAGTTCAGCGTGGAAGTGTTTACATAAAACATGAATTTCTTCTCACTACCTTGATGCGAAGGACCAAAACAAACAATGTCAATGTGACATAAACACTTACAGCTTCTCCTTTGTCACCTTTCATTCCTCTATCCCCCTGAAATACAGACACATCATATTAGCAATCATGTTCAGTCCATGAAAAATCTTCATTTGTTTACCCAACTCTCCTCAACTCACCTTATCTCCAGGTCTTCCAGCCTCCCCCAGTTCCCCAGCTCGCCCAGGAACTCCTGGTATTCCTGGTTTGCCTGACTCTCCAGGTTGCCCTGGGGGTCCCTCTGGCCCTCGCTCTACAATGGCTCTACCTGGAGGACCAGTTGCTCCCACGGGTCCTCGATCCCCTTGATCTCCTTTTGCTCCTCTCTCTCCTTGAAAACCACGGGCACCCTGGTGCACAACAGGAAACGGAAAGAGATAAACAAATCCAATTTTTAAACTGAATTATGTTGATTAGACATTTTAATAAACATCAAAGTGTAGTGCACCATCTGGACTTGCTATGATCTTCCGGCTGGCCTTCATCAAGTTTTTTTTTAATCTTTCCTGTAAGCTTCCAAGATGCCCTTAGTCATACTTACATCTGCACCAGATGGTCCTCTCGGTCCAGGTTCGCCCACGTCTCCTTTTTCACCTTTCGCCTTTGGCACTGTAGGAGTCAGTGGTATGTCCTTCCTGTCCACAAGCACCTTCAGATCAGACACCTGTGTGGAGGGAGGACAAGGGGAAATGGTTGACAAGAGCTTCATAACTTTTGGCCACAGGTGCCTTTCTGTGAAATATTTTAGAGACCAAAATCAATTAGATTGTATCTCATTAGCTGGATAATTGCTTGTGATTACAAGCAATTCTCCAGTTTCTATTTCCACATGCTCCACATGAGTCCAAAAATGGTCTAATGGTCATTTTACAATTTGCACAAACCCTCTGAAATAGCTGGTTGTACTTTGAGGGATAAAGATAGATCTGCTAAGGAATACTAAATGAGGTTAGCAAACTGTCCACACTGTCAGGGTGACGTTATTCTAAGAATATATCTAAGAATTCTCGTCTGTCATTGGTCACGTCTATGAAATCAAGCCCCACATGCTGCTGTGTGTTTTAACTACTTGCAGTCCTATTTTTATAATGCCCAATAAACCAAGATCCAATCCTATATTTGACCATTAAAATTCCGTTTCTCGACTTTTACTGACTGAAAAAAATGATTGTCAAACTAAGTGACAAGGTACATACATGTACATACACATACATCTGGAGGCTGTAAATGGCATGATGACACTTGCAAGAACAAATGGACAAATAAAAACACTTTGCACGTTCCAGGGCATTATGGTAAAATATTCATCCAAATATCCATAATAGATACAGAAATGATGTGAATGAAAATGGTCTTACTGTTCTTATGGTAATCTACAGTTTCCAAATGTATTTTCAATTAACTCCACAACACAAATTAATTTTGATATTTAAAATATGACTAATACACATATCTGACTACTAACCTGGACCATTCAGGTATAGGGTTAGAGTGGGAAAGTAGTTATACGCACATTACAAGGTGCAAGGCTTTTGGAAATAAGCAATGATGAAGAGAGTAACAATCAAAAGTTACTCTTCATCAACACAGACAGACATTTCGATCTCAGAAGGAACGTCAAGCTAAAACCTGCTCATGTTTAAATCCAACGTGAAGGTGTATCTTTTGCATATATATATATATATATATATATATATATATATATATATCCCCTTTATTGACATAAAATACTGAAGACTACACCTACACCTTTAAAGGCTCAACAAACAAAAATCATTACATTTCTAATCTTAATTGTGTGGCAGTCCACATACCAGAATGCCAAAGTTGGCCAGAGCCTTCTGTACATCCTGGTAAGAGAAACACACAAACACCAGTCAACAGAGATGAACAATATTGACAATAAATGATTCCACAAGTCCCAGTTGAATCATGACAGGTGATGTGCTGACGTCTTACCACTGCTGTCCCAGGTTTGCCCTGTGCCCCGTCCTCTCCCGGGTCTCCCTGCCAACAACAGGAAATCAAGGTGTCAACACAAAACAAGTGAAACCTCACTCACGTCACCCTTGCAATACAAGAGGGAAGGAAGATTAACTTACAGCATCACCTTTGAGGCCAGATGGACCTCTTTCCCCCTGGAACAAAACAAGTTCGAAGGTCAAAGAAACAGCTAAGTAGTTACTAATCTAAAGCAGACTGAGATATATACAGACATCTACGACTTACTCTAGCTCCCACAGCTCCAGGGATCCCAGGTACGCCCTGAAGGACAGAGCAAGGACAATGATAAAAACATCAACAGATAAGACTCTGTGTGTGTGTGTGTGTGTGTGTGTGTGTGTGTGTGTGTGTGTGTGTGTGTGTGTGTGTGTGTGTGTGTGTGTGTGTGTGTGTGTGTGTGTGTGTGGTGGGGGGACAGACACAAGGACAGATATAGATAAAACAGTTTGCTACTACATGTGGGAGAGCGATGCTGCTGGGCACAACATGATCACACAAGAGCTAAATATCAGCTCGAGCTTTCTAGCTGATGTTTCTGTAAAATGACCTTTTCTATGATAGTATGCAAAAAGAAACACAATCATATGAAAACATAATTACATGCAGAGGATTTTATTTATGTTTATAATGATTCTTATCTTCCATTAATGCACATTAGCCTGTGGAAGTCCATGTCATTCATAGCACAATACAATACGCTTCAGGAGAAGTAGTGACTGTAATATGCATCTAATTAATGTAATTAAAAACAATGCTGCAAAGTCATGCATGCTCACAGGGGTTCCTGGAGGCCCCGGCGGGCCTGGGATCGGTGCCGCTCCATCTCCTTTAAAATACACCACCTGAGAAACAGGGACAGCGTATTGATTAGTAAAGATGACAAACTATCATTCCCAGTCATTATATATTTCAAATGTGTCGACATCATTTGCACCTGTCCGGGAGGACCAATGCTGCCAGGTACTCCAGGAGGCCCCACAGGGCCAGAAGGTCCGACAGACCCAGCAAGGCCCCTTTCTCCTTTCTGCCCGTCCCGGCCCTGGAAAACACATGCGATTGCACAACTGAGACTCTCTACACAGGGTGACTTCACTTGCACTATAGTAGAGGCTGAACTATGAAATCAAAGCAGGTGGCCGCTGCCACCCCTTCACTGATGTTCTAGAGATAATTAATGTGAATTTGCACATGAAAACAGCACGCTGACATTTGGTGCCTCCCTGGATTCCTCTCAGAAGTGGCTCCCTCTTAAAGGCTTGATCATTAGAGGCTAGTGAATTTATACAGCTGCTTCTGAGAAGCCTATTGATTCTGCAGTGAGTGAGAGTGTGATGGTAATGTCAATGGCAGAGCAAACTACAGTTGATAAATACACACTTGAGTGGGAAAGTGATGATCAGACAAGAAGGGAGGACAGCAGATGTGTAATAAAATAAAGTCAAGGATCGATACAGGAAGCAGGGGGGGTTGGGACAGGACAGGGCACAGCGTAGAAACAAACTGACAACAAAACACAAAAGAGATAATGATATAAAGGAGATTTGGAAAAACTGACATCTCTTCCAGCTGCTCCTGGTTCTCCTTTATCACCCTGCAGATTAAAGACAGCAGAGTCAGATTGACAATGAAAAACAGACATAATAAGCACAATCTTCATAAACAATTTTCTAAAAAGACCCTCGTCCTATCTAGCTAAAGTTTTGTTTGATTTCATTTTTAGTCAGTTTTGTTTGGTGTTTTTACATGAGGTGTGTCCAGTAGTATTCAAAGCACTGCAGACACTTCAAAATAGGGCTGTGCAATTATACCAATATTATATCGATATCGTGATAAGAGACTAGATATCGTCTTAGATTTTGGATATCTTAACATGGTAATATGGCATAAGGTGTTGTCTTTATTACAGGAACGTGATGTCCTTACCTGAATGTTCTAGCTGTTCTATTATTTGCCTTTAACCTCATAGACATTATTGATGATTATTTATCACACATGTTTTTGTGTGAATATTTTGTTAAAGCACCAAATGTCAACCCTACAATATCGCCGCAATATCGATAGAGGTATTGGGACAAAAATATCGTCATATTTGATTGTGAGTGCCAGATAACCGTATAAACTGACAAACAGCTACAAACCTTTCTCCCATCTTCACCTGGCACACCATCCTCACCCTGTAAGTCAAAACAAAATGTGTTACAGCCTCAAACAAACAACAAACCGAATAATGGCCGGTCTGCTGCAGGAGCACTAAGATAATTCAGTGCCACTGCTTTAGAGACTCACTTAAGACCAAGACAGCCATTATGCAGCAGAGCCTGAAATAAATGTCCTCACTGCTTTATTGTCGATGCCATTACCATATTAGAGAATGATGGAGAGACATGCTGCATTAAACAAGATTCATATTCTGACTGTCAGTGTTCACAATAAATATCAAAATTGTCAGTCAAGTCACTAATAAAATGTGCAACGTGTCATATTGCAGTATGTCAGGGAGAGTGGGTATTACAGTACATTCAAGATGCTGAAGTTACCATTTTGCCAGGAGAACCAGGTTTGCCATCTTCACCTGCTTTACCCTGAAATGTAACAAGGATTTACTCAACTGAGTAAATGTGGTCGAAAAGAGACTGAGATGTAAAGATACAAAATAATGGATGAGACTGGTGGAGAGACACGTAAATACAAAAATAAAAGTGTGTGTGTGTGTGTGTGTGTGTGTGTGTGTATGTGTGTGTATGTGTACTCACAGGTGTCCCTGCAGTGCCTGGAGGCCCAACAGGTCCTGGGGGGCCCTGTTCCCCTCTAAGTCCTGCTAAACCCTGGTAAATCAAATCAACACACAACACAGTGAATGGTTTAATCTCACTTTTATTCAGCATAAATGCCTGCTAAAATAAAACAGATTTGATTTGCACTCACATTTTGCACTGTATTGTGGGGATGTAAGGGCAGTTAAAAAGAGAGTTTGAAATGTATAATTTAGTAGATTGAAAGTGTAACACTTGGCAGACATGATAGAAATGGCAACTGCAATTTCTTTGGATGTACAGCAGCAGGAATACAGCTGTCATGTGTCTGGCACGTGAAATAGGAATAGGAAAAATAGGAAAAAACTCCTTTTCTTAAACTGTAGGTTGAGCAGTTGATGACTTTCAGAATCAATATTATGGTCAGTATTACATAATAGTCTCCTGTACCCTGGAGATGTCTCTTCCTACAGTCGGCTTATGCAACTGGCGACAGGAGAGAAGACTGAATTTTAACACCTCCACAGTGCCCTCTGCAGCACGTACATATAACGTGCACATAAGTGATTGCAATTCAGGGGCAGACTTCTTTACAGAAAATGGGTTTGATACAGAATAAGGTATATATATCATATTGATAATAATCATAGATAGATAATACAACTAACTACAAATCTCACTAAGGAAGTGAACATAACACAAAAACATCAGCATTTATTTCTATTTATATGATTACTTATAACTAATAAAAATCAGGGCATGGCATTTTTAAAACAACCACACAGGAACAAATTGTACTCACATCTCTCCCAGGATCCCCCTGTTTCCCAGGATCCCCCTGTAACACAAAGAAGAAACAAATACATTGTATCAGCTACACATTTTTCACCAAGTAAGGCTCTACATACAACATGTTTTAAAGTTCAGGGAGAAGATGGCATGAACTGAAGTACCCTCTGACCCGGTGGTCCAGCAGCACCTGGTTTACCATCCAGACCAGGACGTCCATCTAACCCGGACGTTCCCCTTTCTCCCTGATCACACAGATGTTTAGGGTTAGAAAACCACATGTACATTAAAACCTAGAGTAAAAGAACAGTTTAAGTGACTCAGTTTAACTTTTGGCCGTAAAGCCTTCCGCCAGCCCCTCTACACTACACTACATCCTACTGGGAATCTACTGCGTGGGAATGCGGCGGAATGAAGGACCAGTTTATTTATTTTCCAATATTGATAAAATGAGAAGGGTCAGTTGAGTAGGTGACACTGTGAGGACCAGCCACACTGTTTGATTTCAAACCTTCTCTCCAGGCGCTCCTCTTTCCCCTGTGTCACCCTGGAAACATTAGAAGTGAAAATTATGTAAATGTGTACGAAAGAAAATGATTCAGGTGCAGTATTTACATATATCTAGTTATGAGAATTGAAGAAGCAGTGACAGAAAGCAAACTCACTCTTGTGCCTGCAGGTCCCCGTTGTCCCTCAGGACCCTTTTAAAGACAGCAGGGAAAGAACAAGTCACAAAGGATCAGTCTTGCATACTAAACAACAGGGAAAGGGGTCAGCGTGCATAAAGATGCATATACTCTACGGTGGCTATCAGATGCTCGCAGAAGCATTTACAAATTGCAAGAATGAGGCTAACTCACTCGTAGGCCTGGGGCTCCGGGAGTCCCCGCTTCTCCTTTCAGACCTTTGCTACCGTGTTCTCCTGGGTCGCCAGCGTCACCCTGGAAATCACAATGAAGTAAGTTCTTTGTTTACCACAGTGTGTCTGTAATAACTGCCAATAAGACTGGATTTTGGGGGATACTTATTTCAACTCAGAAGTTCTTTACAGGTACAGTACATACCTTCTCTCCTCTCTCTCCTCTCAGCTGGCCCTGGACGTCCGCCTGTTAAAGGGAACAAACATGTATCAGAATTGGGTTGTAAGACGTTCTTTCAATGGTAAGAAGATGCTTCAGACTGTAGTTCCGAACTCTAGTTTGCCTATTAATTATCATTATGTTTCATTTTACAGTACAGTGTGACACACTCACCACTTTTCCTGGTGGTCCTGGAGGCCCCTGGGGTCCCTTGAAGATAAGAGTGAAATATGTGAACCCACTAACAATAGATATAAAGTTATATAAGCACTGTGTAAAAAATAAGGCAGACAACAAACCAGTTCTCCTTTCTCCCCTCTTAGTCCCGCGGGTCCAGGGCTGCCCTATGATCGAACACAGATCAATAAATATGCTAAGCAGCTGACCTTCCTCGATGTTTCTTCTCTCAGGGTTTCAGTGGAAAATAACAAGAGCCTATTAAAAATGCTATCTGTATGATGATACATAAATGTGCGCCTCACATTTCGTCCGGGCTCTCCTGGGTCTCCTATGTCTCCTTTCTCTCCTGCTCGTCCTGGCTGACCAGCCAGTCCCTAATGGGGGTCAATAAAAAAGCCCGTTAAAACCTTCCACTGATGTACCATGATAGTTTCAAAGTTTTAGATTAAAAACTTGACCGTAAAATGTGTCAAAGACACGCGCCCTACCCTCAGTCCTCTTTCTCCGGACTTCCCTGGGAGTCCAGACTCCCCCTAATGAAAAGCAAGTTTAAAACAAAAGAGACATTTGTGATCACATTAGTGACATGTACACACTAATCTTTATAAATAAACTATATAAATAATCTGTATATATATATATATATATATATACACACAACACACACAGTACACGGTCACACCAAATATTGATTTGATATAGATTTCTCTTCTGTGGACGTAGAGAGTGGACGTTGCGATGTTAGCATCAATAAGAGGAAGCGATCATACTTACAGGTGTGCCTTCGTCACCCTTCTCTCCTCTCTCCCCCTGTAAAACACAAGTATAAATAATTCCCTCATTTTAAATGGGAGGCAATCTTAATGGGGTTACATTTTCTAAATCTACAACATCGACTGAGTAGAGGGTTAGAAACATTATACGTAATCATTTGTGAGAATATTTCATGCAATGCACAGTGTTGTTTTTACCTCTAAATGGCATCATTACAAAGAGATGCATGTTGGAAGGAGCAGAAGAAAGCTTAAGAGGCGCACTGATTTAGGATTACGGCATTGAGAGCAACATGCAACAACAATAACTGCTTGACTAGGTTTTTACAATAGTACAATGTAGTGTCTTACTTCACTGGGTAAAGAAAGACGTGACAAAATGATTAGATCACTCGGGCTGCAACTAACAATAACGATTAGTCAACTATCATAAATAGCTGCCATTTAATTATCACTCAGCCATACTTCCTACTGTATATAGAGAATGCTAACAACAAGATATTGAAAAAAGGTGTGGGGAGTAGTTATTGTTGAAGAGGGAATTGTGTTACTTTTTACAGATTGCATACATCACTCTCACCTCTTTCCCAGGAGGACCAGGCTTTCCTGGGGTTCCTGGCCGCCCATTCTCCCCCCCCTCTCCTGGTTCACCAGGATCTCCCTAAAGAACAGTTAAAAGAGTTTAACAATAAAATAAACAGAAATAAAGAGAAAGGCTAAAAACATACCAAATAAAACACACAGCAGGCCTCTCACCTTGGCACCCGGCCTTCCATTGACACCAGCAAGTCCCTGAGGGAAAAGCACATGTTTTATGGATTTTCAGTTTCAGCAGTTATGGGGCATGACTTACACTGACAGGTGGCACAAGGAAATGTTTCATGAATAAGTGATGCTATTGTCTGGAATATACTGTATCACAGCAGCTGTAACATTATGAGCCATTGTGCCATTTGTTGTTCTGATAAAAATGTGTTACGATGACTCCAGTGTGAACTTACTCTCTCTCCTGGCTCTCCTTTAGGTCCAACAGCTGACCCTCCCGACCCTGAAGACCCCTTGCAAAAATGATAAAGAAGAAAACGTCATTTAGACAGATGTCAGACTGTAAGCACTGCACACACAAACAATTCCATATTTTCTAGGACATCATCATCCCCTGGTTGCTCACTTTCTCTCCTTTCTGTCCCGTCTCTCCTTTGTCTCCCTTCCCCCCCTCGGGACCAGCCAGGCCTCGGTCCCCCTGTGGGAGAACAGCAAAGGAGAGGAAACCCATCGGAGTGAAGGAAAAGTGAGCTCTGTTAAAATGTTAAAATGAAACGTTTCACAAGAACAGAATTTGATAGCGTACCTGGTCCCCTTTCTTCCCGGGCAAACCAGGAGCCTGGATGATTTGAATAATAAAGTAAGGACTCGTCATCACAGACAAAGACTGACACAAACATTAAGTCCAAAATGAAAGGACAGATAAATTATTATATGTCAGGATGATAACTCACACTTCTGCCGGGCTCCCCGCGTGCACCTTCGTTTCCCTGGGAACAGACAGGTGCAATTGTTGTTTCATCTTTGCTCGGAAATTCATTGGATCCGATTATGAAATGTTCTGTGTTGGAATCACGTTCCTATTGACCTGCTGCTTCTCTTATGATTGCAGTTAATTGAATCAGTCTCACCTTTTCCCCTGACGCTCCACTGGGCCCTGGTAAACCCTGATGACAAATCAAGACTCATTCATGACACTCTCTATGCATTTATAAACAGACCATGCAGCAAATATGAAACAATAAGACACACTGATGTCATTAGCCAACACTGCATGGCAGTCTTTCACTCACTCTCAATCCTGGTGTTCCTGCGAGACCCGGCTTCCCTGGGTCCCCCTGCGAGACAACATTATTCAGACATCAGCACACAATCCCACTGAAAGGATGTCAACAGTTGAATTCATTTAAATTAAAAACTAAACCAACATTGCTCTACTCACTCTCTCCCCAGTTTCACCAGCTGGTCCTCGCTCCCCCTGCAAAGAGACACATGTGGCTGTTGTAACTGGAGTCTGTCCACAGGTCTTGTTCTAGATTCTAAGATTCTCTTCTTTGATTGTCTGACTTACTATGCAAAATGACATTGGATTTATTTATTTTACTCATTATGTTTAAACCTGTGGTGTCGGCCGTGGATGCTTGTTTGCTTAAGTAGTTTGTGTCTTTGTGATGTTTTTCCAGTGTCTTTTCTTGCACTGATCAGGAGTAGCGTTCCTAATTTCATTGTATTCTGTATTCAAGCTTTCTATTCCATTCTATCTTACAGGATTGGGTGACTGATCTTAGTGTATACAGTACAGTATGTAACTTATAAAATGATCATGTGTGTCACTGTAAATGTGCTATAGTTACTTGGAATGGTTTGTTGCTGGCGATTGTTAGAGCTTCTCAACTTGCATGTGGTCTTCTCCAAATAACTACTATGCCGGGAAAATCGAGGGATTCCTTTTATATACCAGCCATTACCACTCATTGTGCACAGCTATGAACATAATCTTGTACATACAGACATCCATCTCATCCAAAAAAAACATTACAGCTGCTTTTCAGTTCAGGTAAAACAAGTTCTCTGCAGTATATTCTTTATTGGATTAAAGTAAAGTAAAGTAAAGCAACAGCCTGCTGTGTCTCCACCCACATTTATTTACTTAAACTTTTCAGACCTATGTGAGCTTGAAGAGATGCAAACCTGGCTCAGCAAGATTATTATCATCGCATTTTGACCATTTCATTTTGTTGAAATTTCATGTGCTCTTCCCTGTGGTAAAATGTACTACTTAACCTGGTGCCACACCTGTAAATATGGACCATAGTCATTTAGACCACACACACACACACACACACACACACACACACACACACACGATGTACTTTCATCATGTGACTCACCCTGTCTCCCTGTGATCCAGGCTCACCTGGCTGTCCTCGGTCACCCTATCAGAATAGAGAATGACAGAGGTCATTCCTCTATAAACAACTTACAAAAGAAGTGATTTTTTTTTTTATCTTTATCTTACCTTTCCACCAATTTCTCCTGGAGGCCCACGGGGACCCTGAAAGACATGAGCAAAATGCTTGATCATAAATGTATTACTTCCATCAAGGTTATGTTTTAGTCCTGTTTATTTTAGTGTTTCTGTGTTAGTAAGCAGGACATCTCAAAAATGACATTCAGTGACAAGACAGGTTTCAGTGCAAGTTGGTGGATAGTTGGGCCATGGCCTACAAAAGAACTTAAAGGCATACTATGTAACTTTTCTCTCTTCGGTCCCCCTACAGGTTGTCTCATTGGAACTATAGCCACGCAAGCTGTAGTTACAATGAGACAACCTGTAGGGGGACCGAAGAGAGAAAAGTTACATAGTATGCCTTTAATGTTTTTTCTTGTGAAAGCACCACCATGTGGGCATTTAAAAAGCACTTTATACCTTTGCTCACAACTCCTTAATTGTGAGGAAAATAAGCATAATTCTTTTTTCCTTGGTCTAACATGTATCTATCCAAATAGGCCACAGATCCTATAACATGCATTCTGCCACTTTATCCATATTTAACAAATGCAATACATATCATACAGAATGTGCATAACCCTGAAAAAGTTATTAATGTGTTTTTTTTATTCCACAGCACTTTCCTGTAAATGTTTGACAAATGGTTATATAGCCTATTTGACATAAAGCAACTTTGTGAGATCCTGCAAAATGATGGCATTCTGCCTATAGGTGGCGCTACAGCATCATGATGAATTCAAAAGACCACAACATAATTGCCATTGGTCTCACTTGAAATTGGGAGAATAATCATTCTCTACAAATTCTAGAAGAGGATTTAGGTATTCTTCAAAGATTTGTGTGATTGTCTGTTAGTACACGATACAGATCTGGATCCAGACTTACATCAAAAGTTCTGAAATTGCGATGGGTGCAACGAGGATTGTGCAGGCGTCGCAGACTTTGAGATTGTGCAAAAAATTGTTTCATTATCGTGACATAATCTAAAATTGCTGTGTGTTCGACCTACCCTGTCCCCAGGCTCTCCCTGCCTGCCTGGGGGTCCCGGCGCCCCATCACCACTATCGCCCTGAAAAACAACCACAAGTGATTACAGTACTCTGGGATAAACACCCCACATGCTCAAACACTCAATAAACTAGATCAATCTGCAGCTACCTTGTCTCCTTTGATGCCCTGTGGTCCTGGTAGCCCTCTAGGACTCTGAGCCCCTGGAGTACCCTGATAATAAAAATGCAATTAGTAAATGTAAAATTCCCCCCCACACACACACACACACACACACACACACACATGAACACTGAGTTCATCTGCAAACTAAACATGTCAGCACAATGGCAGTGATTGACAGTGCTTACTGGGGAGCCCTTCTCGCCCTTCACGGGCACCCCGCTGCCGACTCCTGGAGGTCCCTGTCGGCAAAGAGAGATAAGAGCTGAGAATCATTATGCTTGCATGCTTCTTGGGATATTTCTGCAGTGAAAGGACAAGCTGGTGATGGTGTGACTAACCCGTTCTCCTGGGCTGCCCTTGTCTCCCTGAAGAAAGAGAGAGACAGAGAGAGAAGATGCTGAACACTGTTGTTGAGAAAGGTCTCTCTATGATAACCCAAGACGTTGACGTGCTTACTCACAGGTTGATACACAAACAAGCAACCTCGCCTCTCGGCTACTCCATATAGTATCTCAACATCAAGGCAAATTAATAAAAAGGAAAGCCAATGAGAACACAGTACCAGGAGTAAAACTAAATTATTCTTAGTTAGACCTAAGTAATTGGTCATTATTTTTAATCCACATAAACCATTGCTTTCATTACTGAGGAATTAAAAAACAGCTGTAATGCTTGTTTGCTGGGAATGACAATCAATACTCAGAATAATTGTGATTCATTCAAGTTTCCAGATAATCTGTCTTCACAGATATGTACTAGAAATACCATCAGTATCCATCTCAACTATTAAATATCAAAATTGTTTATTTTTGGATGCAGTGGAAACTATAGAAAGAGATAAGTCTGTATGCAGTCCTCTTTCTCAAATGACAGGAAAATATGCCTTTTGAAATTTTAATTATACACTAAAAATGATATTGTGTAACAAAAACTACCCCTAAAGTCTCAGCTTTTCTGGCACATATAGCAAATGATTGAGCCTCCACTGAAGGAATAACAAAGTGGCTCAATGCTACCACCATGTGCATTAGTCTAACAATTACAGTTTCCTCTTAAGACTCCATTGAGAATTAAAGTCTCTTTCATTAAAGTCTCTAAAAGACTTCAAGAAAACTGAGGACAAGTTTTAAATGAGATGCAACTGTATCAAAGATTTCAAAACTGTATTTGTTACTACAATAATCTGATTAGAGTGCAGTGGATGCCTAGTGGACATCACACCATTAACATAACAAAAAGACAAAATATGTTTTTAAAACAACAGAATTGTCTATTTATTTGAGACTGTAAAATGGGTTCTTGTAAATCTAATGTCTGGAAAAACTTTAGCATAAAACCTGAATATTTAGGGTGCCAAAGCAAGTTTTCATGTATTTAGCCCCAAATGGCAGTGAATAATTTAAAATTCAGTTTCCATTATGTATCATTAGATTAGTAAACTGAACACAGCATACTCGTGTTTACCTACTCAGCTGGTCCATATGTCACTCTAAAAGGCCAAAGGGATGACAGCAGCAACTGATCTAACATCGGTAAATCCAGCTTTATCAGGACAGAAAGATGCTCACGGCAGTTTCAAAGACAGCTTGTGTTTTGATTGTGAGTTTTGATTCATCACTTGCACAACATCAGAACAGGTCTAGTAGAGTGAATTTGATCTCAGTTAAGGAGTGATGGAACGCTCTCTGTTACCGGCCCACTTTTTGGCTTTGAGACAGGTGTATTTTCAAAAGAAACTCTTTAAATGCTGATAGTACTGTATACTAAATTTACTTTCTAAATCAAGTGGAATGGGGAGAAGCAGGCGAGGAGGCTAACCTTGGTGGAGATTCCTGGTGTTCCTGGTAAACCTGGGCGACCATCCTGACCAGGTGTCCCTGAATCTCCAACAGCACCTTTCATCCCATCGCTGCCTGGCCGGCCAGGAGTACCCTTAGTACACAAAACAAACACTGGTTAGTGTGCAGGGTTTGTGCGAGTAAGGCCCACTGTGGGATTTAGGATAAACATGGCCATATACAGCAAATTTAGGATTGGGGTCAAAGTCACTCCAGTTTGTTTCTTACCGGTATTCCCGGGATGCCTGCCTCTCCTTTCCTCCCTGGAAGACCCCCTCCTGAAATTGTTGAGCCTGGTTCACCCTGAAGCATCAGCAAAACACCATGAACACACAAATCCACTTCCCATATCATTTTGTTCTCTGTCTCTGAGGTGGGTTAGGAAAAAGCTTAGAAATGATCGCTTAGCTCACCCTTTCACCTTTACTGCCCTTTGACCCTTGTAGCCCTGTCACACCTGGTTCACCCTAGAAAAATAGAAAAACACTTAGGAAGCATTGTACTTCATATTCAAATATCCACCAAACAACTCTGCAGGTCAGAGTTACTTACTGGATCTCCTCTGATACCAGGTAGGCCCTGTGAACCCTGCAGACACAAAAACATAAATTTTGTTGGCTCTCTGCTAGTCTCACATTGCCAGAGCTATCTCCACAGTGCTGTGAAGTAAGGTCTGGATACAGAACACATACATTCTGGGATAGGAGAAAAAAAACATTCTGGGTTGTTTGCATTTCGTTAAACAAATCACAATTGTTTTGGGCTGCACTAAGCTCCGGACACAGTGGCGGTGGCTCTCAACACCGGGGGATTCTGGTCCCTCTACTCACCGGGACTCCTGCATTTCCAGGGGAACCTGGTCGTCCCGGCAATCCTGGATTTCCATCAATGCCAGGAAAACCCTAAACACGAAACAAACTTAATTCAGTCCTGATTGGGGAAGTTTGTATAGTTTTGGTATGGGCTTAGCTGTACTCACTCTCTCCCCCTTTTCTCCTTTCACCCTGAATGGGGGGTCAGTAGTGATAGTTTGGCCTGGTGGACCTGGGCGTCCTTCAGGTCCTCTGGGGCCTTCCCTCCCAGGCACACCATCACGACCCTACCACCCACACACACCCACACACACACCCACAACATTAGTACTGTATGTGCAATCAATAGTATTTGGAAAAATCAGTACATTGCTTTTAATAGGTCATTGTTAATGAAGGACTCACAGGATCTCCCTTTTGTCCATCTACACCATCTCTGCCTCTCTCACCCTGTGGAGTCAAACAAAAACAAATGGCACCTTAAAAGCTGAAAATACATGCTACAAGGAAAGTGGTAAAACATTTAGCAACTTCCTGCACTGTACCTTCTCTCCACGATCTCCCTTCTCACTCTAAAAGAAATTGGAAAGATTAAACTTAGAAATCATACAGTAGGGAGGAGGAGGAGCCAAGATAATATCAGTCATCAAATCTATAGTACGTTCATCAAAGCCAGTCTGTCCAATAAACTATTATTAACACAGGTTCAAAGGTTTCACAACAGTATGAAAATATAGTTAGAGAACTCACCTCAGGGCAATGAATGATACACTGCTCTGGACCTGGACCCTAACGAAACAAGGACAGAAACATTAGGCTGAGATGAGAGAGTTTTTTGTATTATATATGTCTTTATTAAAGTAATTACATGCCATTTCCATAAAAAAGTCACAAAATACCATGAAAAACATTTGTTGGAACCTGTGTTCATATGTTACATTTGTTTGTCAATTTGCTGAATTAAGATAGGAAAAATGTGTTGTTTTGGTCTTGGTCATTACTATTTTAATTGTATACAGAATGTCATGCCTAGCTTGAAAAAACGTTTTATTGATTATAAAACAAAACATGCTTTTTTCAGGTTTCTTCTTACCTCTGGTATTCTGGCAATGCCACAGAGCAAGTCTGCCAGATCAGTATATACGGTGTCCAACTGTGATGCATCACGAGTGTACAGGATGTTTTGGGTATTGCCGTCTGTCACTGCCCGGCGCAGCTCCTCGGTATTTGCCTGGTCTATACCCACCGCTAACACTGTCACACCTAGCAGACACACACGCGCACACACACACACCAAAAAAAAAAATGTCTCACAGAACAGAGGTGGATTTTTGGATTTGTATGTGTAGTATACGAAGAAGACTGTCAGTGTAAAGAATGTATTATGAAGTTTTGCAGCTTGTTTTAGTTCCAGATGGGGACATCTGTCACAAGGCCAGTGAGTTAAGACAATTTATAGGAAAGTATTTTTTCTATCAATTTACAAATACTTGTGTGGCTGAAATCTTGAAACTAAATTGTCCAGATGAAGCCAACTATATTGATCTGGTGGGTGCAGGTAGTTATATCCAACCATGTTAAAGCAAACCCTAAAGTTCATTCACAGATGACTGCATCATGACTGCTTGTTGGGCTTCTCCAGCACACCTGTAGCCCTGAGACTGCTTGCTGCGAGAGTCAGGTTGTCAGCTGATTTTTTGTCAGCGATGATGACGACAGCCCCAGGGACCCTCGGTCTCCGTCCAGCTGAGGGGGTCAGAAGGTACTGCCTGGTGTATGTCACTGCCTCACCTGCAGAGGGAGGCAGACAATATCACAACTCCGAACACACACACATACCGAGCAGTAAGTACAGACATCTGTCAGAGAGAAAACACTGACCAATGTTATTCCCGGGACTTTCATCAAACGGTGTGGACCGGATCTCTTGAAGAAGTGTATCAGATCTGCCATGGCGATTAAGCAGGAACCATATTTTGGGTCTGTAACTGTATACAACAACTCCCACCTGAAACAGGCAGAAAATAATCAAAACTTTGGCAGAAACTGGCCGTGCCAGAATGAGCTAACAGCCTTGTACCTCTCCACGCCCTGTTTTGAGACTTATTCTTCAAGAGCAGTACCTGAGAGTCGCGGGCTCCGATAGTATTGAGCGACCCTGCTGCACTTGTGAGGAGTTGGCGCAGTGGTCTTGCGAGGCTAATCCGATCGGTAGATGCCGGCACCAGAAACACCACATCCAGACGCCCGCCCACACAGACTGCGGACAGAGAAGTTTGTGGGGGCAAGTACGGTTTTAAAAAGGTGTTTATACTGTAGGTATGGTAAATATATTAAAAAGAGGATGTGTTACCAGTGCGTTCCTCTACAGAGATCTCAGTTCCCAATCCACTTTCAAAGGTGGGCTGCACAGTAAAGCGATAACGAAGGCCCAAACGCAGCCCAGTCACCTGGTAAGAGCTGGACGCAGCAGGGAGCGTGACAGATGAGCCTCGGCCAATATCTGAGAGATATGAACAGTTAAAATGATAGGACTGTAAAGCAGTCTTAAAGAAATAAATTGTAACACATACAGTATAATAACATGTTTCACCTGTTCCACCCATCTCCTGTCTCCAGTGTAGAATATATCCTGTGGCACCTGGTACCGGAGTCCAGCCAAGCCGCATAGAATTCCGGGTAACCTCCGCCACTCGTAAAGTTGTCGTAGGTACTGAGGGAGTGGGGGAACCAGCTGCATACATAGATACAGAGAAACAGCATTGACATTCGATTTGATATTTCATCCAATATATTTGTTGAAATAAGGTTGTGTATATAGTGCAATACCAAACTATTGTGCACAAGAAGGACATTATTGCCATGCTTACTTAGAAACAATATGCAATATGCAGCATTGCATTTACTATATTCAGCATTTGTGAACATTTTATTTTAAATCATCAAATACTGTTAAATCCATCCATTCTTTTAAGAATACTTTTTAAGCCTCACATCCGTTGTTTATTTTCTCCACGGTTATTAAAACTTGATTATTAATACTTAAATAATGTCAGAATATAGGAAGACGGCACTCACGTGTGGTGACTCTGACAGACACAGGGGTTCCCTCTCTGTTTTGAACTAAAGCCATGACCTGCACCTCGTACTGGGCTCCGGGGTCCAATTGGTCTAAATCCACTGCTGTCACATCTCCCCCCACCAGCTGACTTCTCTCTTCACCACCTACAGCAGCACATAGTCACAACAGTGAGTAGAGGAACACAGTCTAGCTGCTATAAAACATCCATCACAGAAAAAAAAAACATATTTCTCCTTTAAGTGCAAATTAAAATTGAAAGAAACTTTGATCATTGCACTGAGATGTGAGATCTATATGAGAGGATTTTATCACAAAAGGGAAATGGACCAGCAATAGATCTACCGTCCGTTCTCCTCCAAGACACACGATAAGCCGTTGCTCCCTGCACACCAACCCAAGTGACACGGACAACCTCTCCACGTGCCTCCTGCACTTGCAGTGACGTCACAGTCCCAACCACAGGCTGATCTGACTCTGAAGGTCGAGACAGAAAACAAATCAGTCCGTTAATCTATTTTGTATAACCCTACTCATAGCCAAGGTTCTCCCAAAAGACAACAGCAATAATGTATATTTGACAGATTCAGTGTGGTACCTGTTCTGATACTCAGGGTGGAAGGACTTCCCTCTCGAGATCCAGTAAGGGAAGAAACTAATATGCTGTAGGCTGTATCCGACTGTAGTCCATCAATGGTGAAGGAAGAGACGTCGGCGGGCAAGTCACGAGTTGTTTCAACTCCTGCACCAGCAAAACATTGCAGAGAGATGGAAATATAGAAATTTGTATCTTCCTCCAACCAGATACCCGAGGATAGAAGAGGCCAGATCACTACCCAAATCTAAACGATAAACTAAACTAATTCTTTATATTGCTCTGATATCATGTATTTAGATTAATCCTGTGTCTGTTAAATACTTAGTATTAATGCTAATCATTGCTTACCATCATCACGGCGCCAGGTGACCTTATAGCCAGTTGCCCTAGTAGACTGTGACCATGCAATGCGTATCCTCTGAGATGTGACTTCGACGATGCGAAGGCCAGACACCGATCCACCGTGGGGGTTAGTCCGAGTAGACAGTGTGACCACCTCTCCCACACGTTGATCAACCACAGATGCAACACCAATAACCAGCGCCTCATCTGGTTGCAGGCCGTCTATAGTGAAGGCTGTGACCTCTGCCCCAACAATACGGAACTGCTCTGCACCTGCAAGGTAGAACGTAAGGGAATACGAAATAATGCACATGATAAACTGACTAAAGATATAAAACAAAATTAGCTTCAAAGTCTGCTGCTGTCGTTTTTTTAAAGGATCATGAAGATCTAAACATCCACCTTCAATTTGATGTAAAAGATGAATACAATAATACAGGATTTAAAAGGATAAACTCACAAACACATTACAACATATAACACTTACTGTTGCCTTGTCTCCAAGTAACTCTGTAACCCGTTGCCCCAGTAGCACCTGTCCAGGCAATTCGAAGTCTCCGACTGTTTGTGTTTGTCACTCTGAGGTTAGTCACTCTGCCAGCACCTTGTTCTGAAATGAAGAGCATACAGAGCTTCATGTGGCAAAATTCAATGTATACATTTTTTTTTTCAAGAAGTATGAGCCAGTTTAAAAAGCAGTACAGAAATATGGTTTTCACAATATATAGGGAGGAGGAAGGGTTTTGACTATCACAGATTTATTTATTTGTTTACTTACATTATTTATTTTTTATGGTCAATATATACATAGGTAAAATTTCTTTTCTTTGTGGTGTGATCATATGTAGGAAATTGTAAAGAACGTGTTAAATGTGATATAAATACTTGACTTATGATGTAAACGTGTAGCTACTCATGATGATTAGTATATAGTAGTGGAAAAGGGGGTAGGATTAAATAGGCTTTTTCTTCTTTTTATTCCTTTTCGGACATATTAAATTAATATTTTTTTTGTTTCTTTGTTTTGTTCTTTTAGTTTTTATTATATGTTCGAAATAAAGCATTCATTCAAGAAAGCAAGTCTGAGTATTTCACTTCTAGGGAAACAACAGACAGACAGACAGACAGACAGACAGACAGACAGACAGACAGGATGAAGCTCACAGCATCACAGTCTCAATGCTCAACTCACCTGGTTTGATGTAGACAGTAACTGGGTCTCCTTCATTTTCTCCCACCAGCGCTGTGACACTGACACCATAAGACACTCCCACTGTCAGGTCTCTGAGGTCAAGGGTTGTCTGGTTTCCAGGGATAATCCGGATTTCCTCCGATCCCGCTGACATGACATGAAACAAACAGAGACACTATTTCCACAAGCATGTTTTCATTCATAATTGGGCACTAAAACATCTCAATGGATAATAAAAAAAATAAAAATAAAAATCAGTCAGTGTACCTTCTGTGTTCAGGATAATGATGCGGTACTGTGTGGCACCGGCTACACCCGTCCAGCCGAGTCTCGCAGTACTGCCCAGAGACTCCACAACTCTCAGGTTGGACACCCTCCCCACTGGCTGTTCCTCTGCAACACCAGAGGATTAGGACACTCATGAAAAATGGATAAAAGCAAAAAACTTTTAAACATATCTACAGGAAAAAATATTCAGAACTAGTTGGAATTTAACCCCAACACATTTATGACCCATTAATCAACCGAGTTTCATGGCCCCAGGCTGAGTTACGGACCTCTGGATGTGGTGGAGACAGGTGTGGCCTCCTCCCGACCTTCGAACAGAGTGTACAGGGTGATGATATATTCTGTGTTGGGCTGAAGGCCTGTTAGCTCATGGCTGGTAGTGGTTCTAGGAAAGGTCAGGCTCTGGACACGGCCTCCTGGACACAGAGCAACAATCATTGGATTTATGTTCAATATAATCACAGTATCAGTATATACTTCCTACTACCTGTAACGTAGAAGTGGGGATTGCATTTAATACATTATTTGACTATATGTCAGTCAAATCATGTAATAATAAAACAATAAATGAGTAATTCGGATACAGTACACATAACTGTTGTCTATATTAACACAAATAAGGTGAATTAAAATCCGTCACAAAATGAGATTTGAAATTAAATCTTTAAATAATTTCCTGTGATCATAATAATAACTTGTCCATGTTGCAAAGCCCATCTTAGAACTACAGAATGCTACATGTAATGTACAAAAAGAGTACAAAAGAGACAAGAGAATGTGTGAGCGTGCACGTGACATGGACATCTGACCTTCCCCCTCTCTCCATTCTAGGCGGTACCCTCGAGATGACTGAATGATTCTCCAGGTGAGGCGAATAGTGGAGGGGCTGGTGGTAGCTGCTCTGAGCAACTGCTGCTCCTGACGCTCTGAGGGAAAGACATTATTAATCATATGTACAGTATGCAAATATGTAATATGTCATAAGTAACACTCTATTATCCCCATAGACCCATCAATGAAAAATGTTAAAGATTAGATAGATTAAATATATTCACATTGTTTCAAGTCTGTAAACAATACTGAAAGGCCTATAGATACACTAAAAGATTGATTGGTTGTTGTAATCATTCCTTCTGTCTGTGCTGGCCACAAAGAGATTTCTTCCTTAAGTGGTTTCAATGTAAGTGATAGGAGACCGAATCCACATTCACTGCAAAAATTCAGTCTAAAGTTTAGCTGAGGAAAATATGAGGCTTTCGCAGTCTATTATTTAGACTAAATCAACTGGGTATTGTGAGGACTGGCCAAGTGGTGGAAGGAAAACACACAGAGGCCAGAGTGATCTTCACCTGATGTAGTTTATGTAACACCAACAAGCAGGCTGGTTTTGGTGAAGTTGTGAAAACTACATACAAAAGAAATAACATTTCAAAAGCACATAAGGAAATCCAACAACAACAAAAGGTTAGGCTAGGCCCATGGCTATTGGGCAGCTAGCAGCAAGCTTCCCGCAGGTCTGCACCTGACCTGAACCCATAAGACGCTCTCAGTTGCTGTTTGGCAGTTTGCATCCATGTTGACCAGCAGGTAATGTGGATGGGAGCTCATTAACAAACATGGTTAATTGAAATAAAATATAACCAATAAATGAATTTGAATGTAATGTACTAATACATTGTGTAGCAAGGTTTTTCATTAACAATGCGAATGATGATAGTATGCATACAGAAATGACCAAAAACTACTTATGTTAGCAGGTTAGCGTGCTATACCCACATGTTCTTAGTATGCTAACCAGGGCTGGGTATAATTAAAAAAATTTAGATACAGGTACCAATACCAATACCGTGACTTCGATACCGGTTCTTAAATAATACTTTCTTTGATACCAATTTTATAAAACAAAAATAAATTACAACATTCCACATTACGGCACAAATCTTTTAATTTAGTTTTCAGCTCCTACTAAGTGAGCCCCGTATCTGTGTCACGTAATTTCTCCTGCCTGCCTCTAGGACGTGTAACGCTAGACAGCCAATCACAAACATTATTAGATCTTGGTGGAAGCATGTTGCATGCTTATTGGCTCACTGACACTGATGAGATTTACGGTATAGGATTTAAAAGGCAGGATTACCTTGCTGAGCCATAGTAACACAAAGCGGGAACTTGGTATTAAAAAGACAACAACTACAACAACTACCGAGGACTGTGCATTTTGTCCCCAATCACTTCATAACAACACAACACATTCATTTTGCTTTCAAAAGGCATATTTTGTGGCCAGTATGGACAGGAGGAATGACAGAAACGACCAGTAAAAGAATAACTTTTAACGTACATACAGTATAGGCAATAATAAGAGTTTTGTGTTAAGATGGACTTGAGAAAATGTAAAACTAAAAACTAAGGCTGAAATGTGAGTATGTACTCTCAAATCAAACTGAAAAATATGCATGTATATCATATCATTTAATTGTAGAAAGAAATTGATTCACTGTAAACAACCTGTGCAATGCGGAATAAAGACATTTTGTTTTACCGGCTTCTTTAGGCTCATCCAACATAAGCAAACACATAACTTCACAACATCACCACACACGTCACAGGAGCAGTTACTTAACAATTTTAGATTTCATTGATGCTTACAAAATGCTACACTACTCTCCGCTCAAATTTCTACTAAAGAGACTAAGAAATCACATCCTCATATACCCATCCTTCTGTAATTCGTAAAGATGTCACCCCCAGACACATCCAACTTAGTATGTTATCATGTCTTACGCTGAAGGTAGACAATTACAAGACTGATGGGAAAATAACTGCGCAACAGTCACTTGCCAATATGTAAAGAAATGTGGAGATTCATCTTGAGAATTGGAGTTCAAGCACCTGAGCTTTTCTGTTTGAGTATCTTACTGGCCTCAGTACAAACCAACAGAAAACAACTAAACCAAGTAAGTCGTCATGAATATAAATGCCACTTTGAAACCCTTCCAAACCCACATTTTATTTGTATAACAGCCAGATGCAGTATTTTAACATATATACAAGCTGCACATTTTCATGCCAGAACTTCTTTGGGATCTTTGGGAACCAGGAATCTGTTACAAAATGATACAAAAACCACTGTTTTGAGGAGGTGCCCATATTATATCACTGACAGCTAAATTAATTACAGTTTCTGAGATTTTATTTCACACCTATGCCCTCGGGCTACAGGTGTAATGGACTTAGTTCAAAGAAATGCTCCCTGTGACAAAGACCAAAAAATTATCACACAGGTCAGTCCCGCAAACACTTTCTCTCTGATACTTTTCTTGTTTGTGTGATGAACATGTCAACAAATCAACAAGAAAGTGCCAGGTGTCAGTTGGGAGCAGACGGGTCAAAGAACAAGGTCTACAGACCAGTGGCTGAGCAACAAGCACCCAATGATGTCCCCTTTTAAGCCTGAGAGTCAGTCTATACGCTAACAAATTCAACATTTTACTCCATACCATATTTGCTTGATTGAATGCCACACAAAGCCATTGAAGTGGTTTGAAATGTGGAAGAAGACAAACATAACTAGAACTCAATCAAATTTTATTGTTTTTAACTTGAACTTTAAATGCCATGCAATCTTTTATATATTGTTTAGAACTTAATGTTAGGCATCCTACATGTAGAAAACGCAATAGTATTGCTGAATATAATAATGATATATTTTCAAATAAACATGTAGGCTTCATTCAATGTGGTCCTCACTAAAACAAAATAAGTCAAAAAATGTTCCTAATGAGAAGGAACAGACAACTCATCACAAACCCCAGACATCACAAATTGTTGTTACTCTACTAGTTTACACAGGAACAAACAGGAGAGGAAAAGCTGAGCTATGGTTTTACTGTGGTGTAAAGTATGTAGAGCAGTGTATATATCTCACACAACTAGGCCACACGAAGGTTTTCAATCCTCCTTTTCTGCCAGCTCTCTGCTCAGTGACTCAGCCTTCATTCAAATAACACTGGCTAACTGAAATGACACCATATGGCCTTACTCACGAGAGACAGATGGTGTGTGTGTATGTGTGTGTGTGTGTGTGTGTGTGTGTGTGTGTGTGTGTGTGTGTGTGTGTGTGTGTGTGTGTGTGTGTGTGTGTAGGTGCGCTCGAAATGTTCCTTAAACAGAGCCTAAACAGTTACATGTGTAGGTTTTCAGAAGAGAGACAAACAGCAGAGAAGATTGTTGGCCATCTTCTCCATCTCTGCCTCCTGTCCCTGTACTTTGCAGGACACAATAGTGCAAGTACCTATTCAACAAGAATGTTACTACAATTACTAATTTAAGAAGCACAAGCACAAACATAGAATGTAATTTAGTGTATTGTAGCAATTAGCTGTTTTTGTTGTGTGTGTAACTGTGAGTTTTGAGAGGGAAAAGGGTACAATAAACACAGAGAGATGTTTGATGGCGTGATGAACTACTCAAACCACACCTACCGATCTTGAACCTGGCCGTTGCTACAGGGCCCTCAGTGTTGCCCTCATACAGCGGGATGATGGTGACAATGTACTCAGTGTCAAACTGCAGTTTGGACAAAGTGTGAAACTCTCTGTCACCAGCAACCTCCACCGTCTCAACATTTCGACCTTTGTGAACAGAAAAACAAAAATATAATGGTATGTGTACGTAAAAAAAATAGACATCAGAAATGTAAGATGTTGATTGATGTCTGCTTTGTCCTGACCTGTAAATGGCCCCCAGACCAGTCGGTAGGCCCGTGCACCACTGACGCCTCTCCACCCCACACGAACACTGCGCTCTGACTCCGTCTCCACTGATAACTGCTGCACTGCCTCAAGGCGCACTTACACATGCAAAAACATGAACAGACACTTTGAAATAACATTGGCTAACTATACTGAAACCCATTCCAACCACGAGAAGACAGTATTACTATATTTGCACTGTGTTACATACATATACTGTATCTAAGACTTGTTTTAATATTGCTTCATTTTGTAACTTTATTACAAAATGTACAACTGTATTATATAGTGTCTACTGTTTATGTTCAAACTACAGGCATTTAACATCATCATATCACAGCACCAATAATGGGCCACAGGGTGGACTCACATGTGCGGGCATTGAGGATCGACGGGGATGCAGAGTTTCGAGGGAACAGGGGGAAGAGGCTGACGACGTACTCTGTGTCAGGCTGAAGTGACTCCAATGTGACAGATGTGGAGTCTGCAGACAGAGACTGCTCCGACAGCTGAGCTGCTGGCTGACCTGCTCTTCCAACCACACAACAGGCAACAGGGCAAGTAGGCATGGAGGGCAAGCAGATGATTAGTGCTCTAACAGCAATCACAAATTATACTATACAGTATGTCATTAGACAAATTAGCTGACAACAAACTAAAAAAAATATAGGATGTGTCCTCACTTCATTAACTTGACCTCGGAGCACAGAGTATGGCAGCCAGCCAGCCGTAGAGAAGTGCATGTGTCTGTGTTGTGTACATTATGTGCAGCAAGAGTTATCTGTATTTTTTGTTTGAATTATCAGTGTAAGTACCGGCAGACACGGGAACAGGTAGAAACATCACACCCCTCATTACAGGATACATACTGGCCAATTTAAATACTCTCACACATGTGCCAGCCCAGAAGAGGAGCTCCATGTGAGACGGCACTCCTGCCACATGTTCAGAGGAAGAAACTGTTTATATCAGCCCTCAGGGGCCACTTTTCTCTCCTTAATCATGGCATAAGCACCCAAACATCTTGACATTGTTATGATATATGCCACACCACACCCTATCTCTAGAAATGTAAGGACAAAATGACTGACAATCTGTGACATAAGTGAAGGTTTTCACTGTCTATTTTTATTTCAAGTCTGGTGATGATAAAATGTATTTAATATTTTAGATAATGATTGGGCAATAAAAACCCTTACTGACAGCCAGTGCCTGAGGGAGGTGAGGTGTTAGAGAAGCTCATCTTCTCCATACTCAGCCTTGACTGCTGTACATTCTGTTTCCAACTTGCCACCAAAGGTTAACTGTAATTGACAGCTGCAGCTTATTTTCCTCCCACATCATTCATTCATTCTGCCAAAATTTATTTTTGTGACAAGATAAATCTGCCACTTTTTTTCAAGTTGCTAATATGCTGCAAGTGTTACTAAAACATAAATGCACACGTCGGATGAGAGGTAGACAGAAAGAGAAAGCCAGGTAGACAGGAAATAGAAACAGAGGTATGTGTGTGTGCCTGACCTCGTGGTCCATAGGTGAGTCTGTAGCCCTGCACAGGAGACGAAGGCTGATCCCAGCCCACAGAGAGAGAGAAGAAGCCTGCCTGGACCAGGCGTAGACTGGTGACCCCTGGCAAAGACCCTATATGAGGAGGGAAAAAAGACATTGTAGGTGACTGTGAGAAGTTCAACATTAAGGGTTCTGTCCTGTGTGAGAGAGGTTGAGTTAGCTTTTTGGCAGATGTTTCACTGCTGACATTTGCATCCTTCACTTTTTACTCACTGGTTCGTTGCTTGGCAGAAGCAGACTCTCCCACACTGTTGGGGTATTGAGCGATAATAGTTACCAGGTAGTCGGTTCCTGACCTCAGCTCTTGTGCGGTAAAGGTCCTCTGAGTGGCAGGGACAGTCTCCTGCAGGGGAGAGGTTATTTTTGTAAACAGTCAAGCCTAAGACAGGTTTTTGCAAGTGACTGAAATAGATGGGTGAGCCATGACATTCTTCTATCTTCATCATGTCTGCCACGGGAAAGGGAATTTCACTTTTCTCTGCCAAATTTGAATCTCTACAACATCTACACTGAGAAGATCCACCCATTTGACATGTTTCTACGTGGCCTGAAGGCATGTTTCTCTCGCAAAGCAGGATTGACTTTGGCTCCTAAAACTGCAATTAGCTACTTCAATCTAGGTCATCTCCATGTGTCATGAATATGAACACTTGGACTCACCTGACGCAGTTCTGCTGTGATTGGCTGACCCAGGCCGGAAAGTGGCACATACTGGACCACATAGCCAATCAAAGGACCCCCTGCTGCACTCCAGCGAAACCTGAGAGTATCAGACGTCTGGCCTGTGAACTGAATGTTGGACGGACCAGAAAATGCCTCTGAAAGGAGAGAATAGGAATGGAAGCAAGAGGAGACATAAATACAATTAAATGCAGGTTTACAGTCTGACAACAACGTCTGAGATAATATCAGACACATATTTGTTACTGTGTGTATTTTAATATACTGATGTTGTGTTATTTAAGGTAACCCACATACCATCACTAGCATAGACTCCTCCTGCTCTGGAACACACTTGAGGGCTCACAAGAGGAAGAAGTGTGTTCAGCAGTTTGAAGTCCCCAACGAAGGAGGTGAAATCACTGCTGGGCTGGGAGGAGATCTGAGCCAATTCATTCCTGTCTGCACTCTTTATACCTAACAAACCACAGATAATTGGCAAAGCAAAAAAGAAACCACAGGGTCTCATAAGGAAGTAGGGAAAAAAATCCCAAATACTGTGAGTAAGAGAGGAGAGATACATACCGACCGCAAAAACATGCACTCCTTGACTGCGCAGCTTCTGTGCTGGTTCCTGCACGCTGTCTTGTGACTTTCCATCTGTGATCAGGATAGTAATCTGAAAGTAGGTAGAATTAGAAACACATGAAGTTGTTGTTAAGATGTTAAATACACAGTTTTATAATTATGAAACGCCAAAGAATGGCTGCTCCTCAGACCTTTGGGACATTTCGACTGGACGAAGGGTTGAAGAAGTTATCAGCGACAAACTTGAGACCAGCACCAGTGCGTGTGTTTCCCCCCTTATAGTTCAGATTCTCTATAGCGTTGACCAGCTCAGTGCCAACCACGTAGGTAGTAAATGTAAATTCAACTCTGGAGGAAGAGAAATGTGCATTAAATACATAATTCTGTACTTGCAGCAAGATCCTTTGCCACCGCTTGTACAGGAAGGTAATGAGGTAAAAACTAATCCTGTCAGTCACCTGGAGGTGTCGCTGTACTGTATGGCCCCAAACCGTATCCCTGAACTGCTGACAGAGCTGGCAAATGGCTTGACGATTCCAGCCATAAAGCCCTTCACCTGCAGAAAGTTAGCTCGGCCAATACTGGAAGACCCATCAACCAGGAAAACAATATCTGCCGCTTGCACATTATCACATCTGCCTGCAAATACAAAGCGATGGAGAATACATGTGAACACATAAAGACACACTTTCTGTATTTGAACCAACACACAAACACATGAGGAGAACACGTGGGGCTGGTGTGGTAGTCCAAATGAGAATTAAAGTTATTTATACCCTGAGCATCAGCCCGTTTCATGGAGGACAGCAGGACAGTCACAGTGAAAAACAAGCTCCACATCTTCACAACCTGGGCACACAGAGAGCAGATAAATGTTTTTATTATGTCCAAAACTATTTCAACTCACTACAAAACAGTCTGAACACAAAATTGTGATATTATACAGCATTGGTAGTTTACATTTTCAGTATTCATGGTTGCAGACTGTGAAAGGCTTTGTTTTTGTCTTGACTACTACTCCTCCTTTTCTTGTGTCTTCAGGTCATATAAGTCGGTGTTGTAACCATCCCGTTACATGAAACGCTGCCATCCCTCAGCTACTTACTATTTATCCCCATCGATTTATCTGTTTCTGCTAGTCTTGTCACTTTTCTGTTCAGCTGCATCCCATTAGTCATTTGTTTAATATGTTGAGGGTAGTTCAGCCTTGCTATTTGTCAGATTCTCTGTTTCCTTAGAGTTATAGCTATTGTTCCTGCCTGTACCTGTTCTGAACCACCTAGCGTCTATATAAACCAGTCAAGCTTCACAGGCATGCTTGTAGTAGTAGAAGTGTGTAGGATTTGGGCAGTATACCCGTGTTGACTTTCGGTGACTACATTCTAGCATCAACCACCTACAGTGGCTTTCAGGTTAATGTAAAGAACGAGACAAGCCCTCTCTAGAGCCAGTGTTTGGTTTGTCCGTTCTGGGCTACTGCAGAAACATGGCGTAGCAACATAGAGGACTCCATGGTAGAGGACCAAGCCCCCAGGAACAGCGCTGCATGTGGGATACATACCAGAAATCCTGGTTTCCGCATATGCGTAGATTGTTGAGGTTATGCATTGACCCTGATTGGTTAGGGTCAGGATAACCCATTGGTCAGGGGATACGACATAAACGGATCTACGTATCGAGTAGTGACACTGGGCTTTGAAGCCAGTTTGACATAGTGGCCAAACCATGTAATTACAGAGACACTTTGATGAGATCTGTCCAGAAATGCTCAAGGCTCTGGGTGTGGAGGGGCTGTCTTGGTTGACACGCCTCTTCAACATTGTGTGGAAGTCTGGGACAGTGCCAAAGGAGTGGCAGACCGGGGTGGTGGTTCCCCTTTTCAAAAAGGGGGACCAGAGGGTGTGTGCCAATTACAGGGGTATCACACTTCTCAGCCTCCCTGGTAAAGTCTACTCCAAGGTGCTGGAAAGGAGGGTTCAGCCGATAGTCTAACCTCAGATTGAAGAGGAACAATGTGGATTACGTCCTGGTCGTGGAACAATGGACCAGATCTTCACTCTCGCAAGGACCCTGGAGGGAGCCTGGGAGTATGCCCATCCGGTCTATGTGTGTTTTGTGGATTTGGAGAAGGCGTATGACCGGGTCCCCCAGGAGATACTGTGGGAGGTGCTGCGGGTGTATGGGATGAGTGGGTCTCTTCTCAGGGCCATCCAATCTCTGTACGACCAAAGTGAGAGCTGTGTCCGGGTTCTCAGCAGTAAGTCGGACTCGTTTCAGGTGAGGGTTGGCCTCCGCCAGGGCTGCACTTTGTCACCAATCCTGTTTGTAATATTTATGGACAGGATATCAAGGCGTAGTCGGGGTGGGGAGGGGTTGCAGTTCGGTGGGATGGGGATCTCATCACTGCTCTTGGCAGATGATGTGGTTTTGATGGCATCATCGGCCTGTGACCTTCAGCACTCACTGGATCGGTTCGCAGCCGAGTGTGAAGCGGCTGGGATGAGGATCAGCACCTCTAAATCTGAAGCCATGGTTCTCAGCAGGAAACCGATGGAGTGCCTTCTCCAGGTAGGGAATGAGTCCTTACCCCAAGTGAAGGAGTTCAAGTACCTTGGGGTCTTGTTCGCGAGTGAGGGGACAATGGAGCGGGAGATTGGTCGGAGAATCGACGCAGCAGGTGCGGTATTACATTCAATTTATCGCACCGTTGTGACGAAAAGAGAGCTGGGCCAGAAGGCAAACCTCTCGATCTACCGGTCAGTTTTCGTTCCTACCCTCACCTATGGTCATGAAGGCTGGGTCATGACCGAAAGAACGAGATCCAGGGAACAAGCGGCCAAAATGGATTTCCTCAGGAGAGTGGCTGGCACCCTATCGGGTGAGAAGCTCAGTCATCCGTGAGGAGCTCAGAGTAGAGCCGCTGCTCCTTCAAGCATGCTCCTTCAAGCATCTGGTAAGGATGCCCCCTGGGCGCTTCCCTAGGGAGGTGTTCCAGGCACGTCCAGCTGGGAGGAGGCCTCGGGGAAGACCCAGGACTAGGTGGAGGGATTATATCTCCAACCTGGCCTGGCACTGGATAAGCAGACGAAGATGGATGGATGGATGGATAGACTTTATCTCTACACCCACAGGTGTAGAGATAAGATCAGAGATAAGATTTTATAACAGGAAGTCAAACTTTTTTTGCTTCATGGGCAACTGAGCAACTTTCATAGAAATGACTGTGGCCCCGCCTCTAATGCTGTATCCAGTTCTCTTTGTACATCCATGAAGAGGACCTGCTTCCTATGTAGATACAGTCTAACCAACCAAAATACCTTTCTTAGTTTCAGGTGATTGTACACTAATGAAAATGTTATGAAGTGATGAATATTATATTAATATATCATCTGTTTGTTTTACTATTCATTACTTGTATTTATTGTGCAACCTTTCTTTCTTTGTATTGTCCGTGTAATGTTGATGATTTTGATTGCACTGCCTCCTAAAAACAAAATCCTAAATTTGTACTAACTCAAGAATTATGCACAAAGCATTTCTGAACTTTTGTTTTGTTTTGAACATCTCTTCTCACATGCCCAACCTGTTTTGACTAGAATTAAGTGGAATTATAAAACAAAAGAGTCAATCAAAATCCTGCCTCTTTGTGGCTTATACTTAAGACATAGTATAGTGTTTTGACTTTACATTCATTCTCTGTGACAAAACAATAAAAAGGCATTAAATTAACTAAAACAAGGTGAACGCATTAATGGGGTAAGAAAAATAGCCGATGTGTTTCAGTGACCTCGCATGTTAATCTGACAAAACTGAAATTACAAGATACTGTAAACTGCTAAAAATAGCAGACTCATGTATGTTGAAGATAAACTTCTCAAATGCTGGTCCTAACCTGCATTAAACTTATGTTGAAAGCATGCAAACATTAACTACCACTGATGTGATATTTACATTATAACAGGGCTGCACTCTCCACAGCATGACCCATAACACCCTCAAACTTTACTACTGTATGTCTGGAATGCAGATGCCAGAACTTTATGGACAATATGTAGCTTACCATTTTGAAAAAAATGCAGCAGATCTTTGCTCATCATAGAGAATGCAGGACTTTCTCATTGTAGATTTTATCTTTGGCTTGTGTCTTTGGATTGTGTCACCTTTACACATCATCAATGTCACCCAACAGCTGCTCACAAGTTATGAACAAAACTATTACTCTCAGCCAATTTCAGAGACAGCCATCATCTGATGAAAGAAATCCAATATGGATGTGGAGCACTTTTTTTCGTGACAACCTCTATTCACGTTCACCTTTTTACAGAGGTAATGCACGACACAGCGGCTACTGCAAATAGCTGACAGATGTTGAGCCAATGAACAAAACCTCTGATCTACTCTGTAGAGCTATAGTAGCTCGAGTAAACATTGCCGGGATCAAAGCCATAAAACAAACCACTTAAGTTGATGAAACCAAATGCATAAGTGAGAGCAGCAGGACAACAGCAGACTGAAGTGATTGTCTGAGCCTGTATAGGAATGCAAAGAACATCATCTGGAATTTGGTCGTTTTTATTGCTTGGCTTTTGGTTGGACTCAGAAGACTGACCTGAACCAGACTGACTGACAGTGTTTCCGCCAGAACTAGCCCACATTACAGACAGCTGTAGTTGAAACATGCAGACAGGCTTGATAACATTCCCTGCAGGCAGAAAACTACAGTTAAGGGCTCCCACTCTGCTGTAGTATTACAACTAGTATGGCTATTACAATAGATATTACAGATACATTTATTTGCTTTCTTGCTACGAGTTAGATGAGAAGATTAAAGTGGCCATATTATGCTCATTTTCAGGTTCATAACTGTAATTTGAAATTGGATCAGAATAGGTTTACATGGTTTCATTTTCAAAAAACACCATATTTTTGTTGTACTGCCCATTGCTGCAGCTCCTCTTTTCACCCTGTGTCAGGTCTCTGTTTTAGCTACAGAGTGTCTGAAGGCAAGACACATTCAGAAACCCGTATCTCACTCAAAACAGCATGGTAAATATAAGGCTACAGCCAGCCACCTGTTAGCTTGGTTTAGCATAACGACTTGAAACAGGTTTTAATTAGGGCTTTGCTCGAAACATCAATACGGCAATATGTTGTAACATACTTCTTGCTGATGAGCGTATCGATGCAGACGCTACTGTATCAATAAAGCAGCAAATGCTGTGTCAGCAGTTTTGAAAAAGAAACATCACCTGTCTGCAGTGCACAATAAAGCCGATGGCAGCCAAGGCCAATCCACATTACACAAACAGTGCATGTCTCAATTCAAACAAGCATGATAAGTTAACAAGTTTAAGAATAATGTATGTACTGTACTCAAAATACAAAAAATAAAGTGGTCTTGAATTGCATCCACGCGGCTCTAACAGACCATTCCCCAACTCGTCATATGCCGACGGTTTGTCACGGGCCTCAGCACTCACATACACTAATATGCACCTGCGGCCGGAGTGGCTATCAAAACAAAGAACGGAGAAGAAGGGAGTGTGATTCCATTCTTTGCTCAGGACGCCATTATTTCACCATATCTTCACATAGCAAATAGTTGTTTCTTCTATAGTAATGTGTTAAATATCAAGTACAGCACTTTTAATAACTCTGGAATTAGAAACAGAATATTTAAATTTACTTTTAGGATCTCTGTGGGCCAAGATTTTAAGTGTTTTAAGTTGTGCGATTGCTGTTATACAGAATAATAAAGAACTGCTGTTGTAGTAATTCTGCGAAGGACATGGTCATTATTTTTAAAGCAACATGTATTGCGATACATATCCTATCGTGGACTCTGTATCGTGAGGTTGTGGGCAACATCCAGCCTTAGTTTTAATCCCTGCACCCTTCCATGAAATAGTTTGGGCTTACCCCTCACCAAACCACAACTTGTCATTTTCACACTTCAGTTTTTGTATGGATTAAACAAACAAGATATAACATGTTGGTAGAGCTGGGCAATATATCAATATTATATTGATATCATGATATGAGACTAGATATCGTCTTAGATTTTAGAAATCGTCATATTGTAAATGGCCTAATTGTTGTCTTTTCCTGGTTTTAAAGGCTGCATTACAGTAAAGTGATGTCATTTTCTGTGTTACCAGACTACTCTAGCTGTTCTATAATTTTTTACCCAGACATTATATCTACATTACTGAAGATTACTTATCTTAAATCTCATTGTGAAGATATTTTGTTAAAGCACCAATTGTCAACCTTATAATATCGCCACAATATCGACATCAAGGTATTAGGACAAGAATATCGCGATATCTGATTTTCTCCATATCGCCCAGCCCTACATGTTGGTGCTGGCAAGTGGATTTTGTTAGGCTACCTTAGGACAGAACCAAGCTAGCTGTTGCCCCTATCTCCAGTCTATATGCTAAGCTAAGCTAAATGTCTAGCTATACATTTACCTATAGACATGAGAATGGTACCAATCTTCCAATCTAACTCTCTGTAAGAAAGGGAATGAGCAAATTTCCCAAAATGTTGAACTATTCCTTTAAGAATATTGGTGCTAAAGTTTTAGGAGAACTGGATCTTTCTTTAACAATACTTAAGTACTTTCATACATTGGTATATATACCGAGTATATAGTACACACGATGCAGCCATACTCTAAAAACTTGCATAACTGAAAATAGACACTGAAATCTGTTGGCCATTTCCCCTTTTAATTTGTTCAAGAATGAAAACTAAAGCCAGAAGCTCATAATTAGCCATAAATGTGTGTTCCCTCTGTATGATGCAGAGCCCACAGACCCAACCGTTTCAGAGTTTTTGTCCTAAACACGCAGCACACACATTAAGCTTAATATGTTCCAAATGTAATTCCCCTTTCCCTTTTCAAGATTCAAAGTATGAATTGTAACACCTATAAAAAATTAAATGATGTACAATTAGCTCCAGACCTGACACAGCTTGCTAGCCTTTGATGTTTTTTTCTTTTTCCTGTACGGAATCAAATGAAACGATGTTTATTTCTGGTTTCTGGTTTCTGGCTAACTTAACAGATCATAATTGAAAGGCATTAATGATTTGAGGGCAATTAAAAACACCAGCTGACAGAACTGAAAGAAGGGGCTGTAAACGTTGAAAGCATCACAAAGAACAGATTTCTTCTTCTTCCTGCCACTCCCACAACACAACCCGACTCTATTTTCAGGCCCTATTCTAATCTGATTACATACAATCCTGCTGGTATATATTTTCAAATAATTGTGGATATTATGCACTGGGTTAGATCACATGCCAATTTTGGGAGTAACACACTTCCTCCAATAAACTCCTTTTTATTACAGCATACTGTATATAAAGATATTCATCAAGTACATTCCTGTGTGTCCTCCACACCTGGAATTTTAAGGATGAAGTAACTGGCTTATGGGTATGGCCGCACCCACTAAAGGCCACCTGGGAATCAAAACCAAACATGCGTTAAAAGGTCAATGTCTTAGTAGCAAAGTGCTGCTAAGAGCCATCCTCAACAGGAACAAAGTGTGGACTTAATGTGAGAAGCAACAACCTGTAAGCAACGGCATTGACAAGACAAGAAAAGGACTTTTAAGGAACAGGAAGAAAAAGAGATTAGGACTCATCCCAGAGCTTCTGGTGGGAGCTGTACAGAGGCTGGGCTGTGCTTTTTGAAAGCTCAACTCAGGCAGGATTTAGTTGTGGTTTAGTAGAGATGCCATTCTCCCAGGGGGGCAGCAGGCCACTGCAATGTGACAGAGTGCAGGATTGTGTAAGAGCCAGGCTCCCTCAGCATAACATCAGTCATCAGGGACAGACAGTGACACAAGTGGACAAGGGGATGGAGGGGTCAAAGGAGGGTGGGGTGTCACAGAAAATTACCAAAGTCTCCTGCAAATTTGCTCAGACACCATGATTTTATGTACTTAGATGCCAAAAGCTGCTGGTGCCAAGAATAGAAGAGCCTTACTCTGAGGCTGTCTGGGAGTCAAAAACAGGCAAGACTGATCTTGTCACCTTGGACCTCTACCCTCAGGTCAAGTACAGAATCTCGCACGTCCGACAATAATGGATTGTTTCTTAATCTAAAATAAACAAAAGTATTTTGAAAATCTTCTGGGACCCCTTGTTGAAACAAGTTTCAGAAGAAGCACTGATCTTATCCAACTTTTAAAGTATTTCACAAGCTTTGTATTACTAATAACAAAAGCCAGATGGAATAACTCTGGGAATTAACTGCATTCATCAATGGGTTATCTCATTCTCATTCAAAGATATGAATGAATGGAAACCAAAAATCCCCTAGCCTGTAGCTAATTTAATCCAACATAGTTAAGAGTCATTTAAGCACCAACAATCAAAACACACACTCAAAATAGTTCTGGCTGCAGAGATGTTCCTCAAAAGGCCCATTGTTGTTGATAAAATGATTTAAAGTATCGCTTTTAAAAAACAATCTGAAAGTTATGTTCTCTTGAGAACAACAGAAAATGTTCCCTTATAAACACACAACCAGCAGCAGTCCCCCATAGATGACACACTTGGGATCAGTCCAGAGCCATCTGCTACCAGTCGCACGCCAGAACTTAACCAAGTATGGCTGCAGCAATGCAGTGGATAAAAGGATGAGTGAGAACGTAGGAGGGTAAGGGTGAGGCAGAGAGGAAGAGTCTAATCAGTCCTGCTAAAAGGTTTTTATAGACATTAAAAATGCCATGTCAATAGGGGATTTCTTTCAGTTGCGTGAGCCAAACCACAGCAAAGACATGGATGTGCTTAGGAACAGACAATTGAAACCAATCTAGAGACAAAGGCAGAGGAGGAAGCGGAGGAGTGAGAGTCCCTTCCTCTGCAGCAGGAGTAATGCCCTATAACTAAATGAGTTCAGCTGAGGTCAACGTGGCTGTATACTCCCCCGTTGTCCTGTGCAATTGTAATGAAGACTAATGCAGACACAGACAGAGTGTTTGCAAGGGCAAAAGAGTATAATTACAGGTTTGTCAGGGTTTCATTTATAAATGCATTGCCAAGTTTTTTTTGGTCTAGGAATCATCTGATACATTCAATTTCAGAAAGGGTGAAAATGAGGTGATGTAGGTTCTGCTCGGTCTTGTTCAAAATCAAGGCTTGTGCTGCAGGGAAGTGGTGTATTGGCTAGAATTCAGATAAGTGCTCTCCATACAATAGTTATCGCTTACCCACATGTAGGCTACATGCAGAGTAAATTAATGTATACATACTCCAGTGGTTTGTGTGTGTGTGTGTGTGTGTGTGTGTGTGTGTGTGTGTGTGTGTGTGTGTGTGTGTGTGTGTGTGTGTGTGTGTGTGTGTGTGTGTGTGTGTGTGTGTGTGTGCTATCGCAGACATATATCATTAAGCTATGTCTCGATCCTGTAGAATTAATGCAGAAATTAAGCTTACAAGTTGTGCACAACTCCAACTCAGAGTACCACCGGTATTCCCATACATGTATCTTTATTAGGCCAATGCACTCCAGACACAAGGGCCGCCACAGAGCCCAGTGCAGGACCTCATCTTTCCGCCTCTGCCTCATCTTACCTGAGGATCTCTGCACCGTGCACCGGGGCCACAGCCTGCCGCTCCTCACCTTTCCACCTGTGGCATATCCAGCCCTAGCTCTGCGTGCAGACAGTAGTATTCCCAGTCACCGATGTCCAGTGTCACAGCTTCAAAAAGAACACTCCACGATTATTCACTGTACAGTATAGTTAGCTTAATAACTGAACTCCTGACGCTGCATCCCTGTAGGAGACAGTAACGCTGTTTCTGATTCCCGAGGCTGCCAGTTGAACACAAGCAGCAGCAGAACAGTCCAGACTTGTTCAGATGCCTGAAGGGGAGGGAGTCCTAAGCTCTCCCTTTCTGCCTGTTTTCCCCACCTCATTCTCTTTGCCTCTTGTCCCTCCCTGTTTCTCCCTGAAACAACCAATTTAACCATGTGGTACGAAACATAATAATTCCGCTACTTTTTTTCAGGTAAGACGCTCGGGGTCACATGGTTTTACGCAGATTGCCCAGAGCCATAGAGATATTTCTCTATCACTCTGAGTTTGCCTTTATTTACGGTCAGCACATGTGGTTTAGTAGCAGGAACTTGGAGGTTGAAAATTAAAATACTCAGATGTTACAATGGAAATACTACTCCTTTCTTAACACCTAATTTGTTCATGTGGTGCTTCACTAATGATGTATAAAACATACCTGCTAAACATTAAAATACTAAAGCTGCTAGCATGGCTGTAGAATTCTTCTTTATAAAAAAAAAAAATCAGTTTTCTGGTTATGAAAAACTATTCTTCATGATATAGATACTGCTGTTTGTGATACGAATCAGTCTGACAGAGTTAGTCAACATACACTCCTTGATTCTATTATCTTCTTTCCAAAAAACTGTCCAGCCTCTCTAAGGCTCAACCTCTATAATTAAATAAACACAAAATAGACTCCTCGCCATTCTTTACAGACCACTTCCTACTGTTACCTCTAATTAGTTTGCTATTCAATGTTACCATAGTAATATCTGCACAGCCCTGTTCAACTCTCAATGGTGGTACTATTTTAGTATTGTATGATTCTTATTTTATGCATTTTATTCAGGTTAACAGTGTCAAACTGCTATACGCCAGACTGTGCCTGAATGTGATTGTTAGTCTGCAGTGTGTTATTGTGTATCGCTGTCTTGCGATTTTGCACTCTTTGTGGGTTTTGCTGTGTGTCTGTCCGTTGTGCTATGAGGTTGTGTTGGTCGTTAATATGCCTGCATCAATGACACACATTTCTGTGCATTTATTATAGTAGATAAATGAAAATATGATTTAGATTGAGCTCTGTCTTAGATTTTGATACAGACTGTTTTCTGAGCTCCTTCAGGCCTCTCTAGAGATTATTAGAGATTAGATTACTGTAGCATTTAGTTTTCTTATGAAAATATTCATTTTGGCGAAGAACTTCTGTAAGTGAAGTCACAGGAATAACATACACCTTCCCACCTTTCATTAGTATTTCTTCATGTTCTCCATGTGGCTATGTCCTGCTTGTCAGAGGTGGAACTGAAAATATTCCTGATATAATATAAGTGTGATACATTTTGTCAATCATGCATGTTTCATCCCCTCAATTTTAGGATAAAAACTGCCTTGACAACACACTTGCTATTCAGATGGGTGGTGTATTTTTTTGTGCATCCATTGTTTCTAAGCCACTGAATTAAAGTTTGTACTTTTAGAGAGAGAGAGTAGACAGTAGGGGTGGGAATCACCAGAGGCCTCACGATACGATATCATCACGATACTTATGTCACGATACAATATTATTGCAATTTTAAACATATTGCAATATTCTGCAATATACTGCAATTTATTACCTTTTTTACAACTTCAAATTTTTCCCCATTTCAAATCATGTCCCCAAAGGAAAAAATTGTCAACATCTGTTTTATCTAAAAAGTTTGTTTGTTTGTTCATCTCAATTCAATTATATTGCTGCAAAATGGGATTGTCAAGCAGACAAACTGACCAACACATATTCAATATTAGATAGATACTTGGCGTCTGTGTATCGATACAGTATTGCCACGGAAAATATCGAGGGCAGGCGGGCAGGCAAAGCTCTAAAGAAATCTGTGCAAGGCAGATGTGTCTCTCGATCGCTCTCGATCTTTTGAACCAACAAAACTGAAACCATCAGCATGCTGCACTAATAAAAAAACATTCCAGACTAGAATGTGTCTTCTCCTGACTCTGCTTTTTTATGCCTGTGTGGTTAGGGACAATAGAGACAAGATGACTTGTGGTTTAAACTGCTTCAATTTTCACTTTGCACACAATTTACCACATTCAAATCTTGTCATGACACATATGTCATGACATCCCTCTGTCCAAATCATAGCCAAGCTATAACAGCAAACATCCTGAAGGTTAGGAAGGCTAGTGTGTGCTGCATTTTAGCTTTAACACAGTTATCCCCAACTGTTTTGATGGATTTGTTCAGTAGCCAGCTGTAGACTGTGGTTATAGGGACCATGGCTTTATCACTAAGACCGAGATTTAATTATGTGAATGTAGGGTTTTGCTCAAAACAAGGACAACTGGCATGCTCAGCAAACCCACCTGAAAAAAAGTGGAAGAAAAATAAATTATATGTCTAGGGTATCATATCTCAGTATTATTTCATAGATGTGTAGCCAGGAGAAGATGTCAGGAAAAAGATATAACATCTCCAACAAACTCTTTGGCCAACAGTGAGCAATTTCTGTCATTGTCTGCTAGCACTATCACTTTTCATGAGAGGGTTCAGTGTGGAGAGGCAGGAAGTAGGACCCAGCAAACCAGAAATAATGAAAAAAGATAGAGTAGGCATGGCGTGAAGCTTGGTGTAATATGTGAAAATAACCCCCTACCAGCAAGCTGCTGTCAATCAACATTCAACAGGTGTGAGCATTTTTTTAGTGAGGGAATGGGTTGGAGTTGGATATTTAAAAAAAAGAAATCATCATTTCACTATACTTCTCAGACTCCGTAATGCATTGCAGATGTCTCAATATCCCACAGACATTTGTAATTGTCATCTCTTTGACAATATCTGTGATTTCAAAATAAAATTCCTTCAGTCCTTCAAAACAAAAACGTTGTTTTAATATGCAGTCTTTATTATTATTATTATTTAGAAAAGTGAGTGAATTTATTTGCTGTTTTCTTCAAATGTATTTGTTATTCAGAAAAGATATGAATTGATTTATCACATTTTCTCGCTGTTTCAGAGTTCTGTTTTTTTTTTTTTTTCAAGCTGGAGAGAGGAATGCAAAGAGACTGAATGATGACATGTGATGTCTGTCTTCCGTGCTTTCTTTTGGGATTGACACTGATCTTCCCATTGTCTCTCTTCTCCATCACTCGTTGTCCAATGTATAGCTGATTTAACTGGATTTGAAGAAGTGTGACAACGTGGGGAAAAGGAGAGATTACAGAAGAGTGTAGTGTTTATTCTTTTAGGGAGTCATTTTCCCTTTCAGCTTTATAAATATACTATTGTGTGGGTGGATTTGGTGTTTTTTCTGTGATTCTGTATACATGTTTGAGTGCAGACCGGTGACAAGAGACAAATCAGCTTACGTCCATGTCGTCTGAGACAGAACCAAAGCTTGGTGTGTGTTCGCTTAGAGTTATCTTTAAGAACAATGTGTTTCTGGCTATGTTTCTGCCGCAGGGACATGACGAGGGATGGTTTATCTCATCACAAGGCAGGAATTCACAGGCTCTCACCTCAGTCTTTCAGGCAGAGTTGGAGAAGAGAGAATGAACAGCTACGCTCTCTTGTTTTTATCCTGCAAAAAAACGTTTTTGCCTGCAGCTTTCTCTCCAAATACCACCTGTCCAGGTGACAAATAACACAGTGACCTGCTCTCATGCCTTCATTACAGAGGTGATAGGGGAAAGGGGAGAAAAAAAGTAACTGAAATTATCCAAGCACATAAAATGGTATGCTTGGACAAGAAGAATGTATTGAAAATGTTCTATCAATTTAACAGATTTACCAATAAAACAGTATATGAGTGGTTTGGTGGTGATATCCTTTTGTATGGATCTTCAATGTGTGCAGCAAAATATTGAGCTTTTACAACCACGGGGTTAGGGGATTTAATTTATCATTGCAAAATTGAAAGGTTGGCACAATGGTGGTGTATAAGGCAAGTTTATGGGAGTCTAAAACTGAAACTTTGGCTCGGTGGTGGAGCTAAAAGAGAGGTCATGACATGACCTCAATTGTTTCTTGCACTTTGTAGCATGAATGCGCACAAACTGTCCATCACACTTTATTCAGGTAGTCCAAGTAAGTGCTATACTGTTCAAAGTCACAATAATGTGCCACACAAAAATCGCCTGAGTTCCCATTCATAATTATTTGAAAGGTGGTCTGTAGATGTTCAGTGTCTGGGCCAGGATTAATGTCTGAAATACAGTCCAGTAGACTCAAGCTTTAGGTCAATACGTAAGTACATAAGTTTAGTACATAATCCCCCATAAAATGGTGGATTGTTGTTTTTACACTTTGTTTTTTTTAAGGGATTAAACCAGTGGTGTAGTCTACGTGATACACAGGTATATGCAGTATAGCCACTAAGAAATCTTCAGGATTTCCATATACCCACTTAAAAATGTGTTATGATACGCAACAACATAGTTTTGTGACAGAACTTTTACTTCAGATATTTGTATTCACAAATACGGGGTCGAGTAATGTGACAGCAAACTAAACTAACACTGCAGAACATGCAGAGAGACTTAGGTCCCTGATGTGAAAGGCCCCTTACTGCTTTATATTCCATTATATATTTGATATATTTTGAATGTCATCTGTGTTTTCCTTCTCATAGGATAAATAAAAGTATTCCCACCATAGATTGGTGCATAAAAGTGTATCAGAATGCAGGATATTAGCCTTTGACGCTCAAAATAACCTTGGGGGAGGACACCCAGACCCCACACCACCCAGACCCCACACTTTGATATGTACCCCCCACAAAGGCCCATTCTGAGCCAGGAAAAAAAATATTATTTATTTATATATATATATATATATATATATATATAACACCACTGGATTAAACAAACGAGATACAACTTGTTAATCAGTTAGCTTTAGAGGTGCTAGGTGCTAGTTGGTCGATGTTGTTACTTTTGGACAGAGCCAGGCTAGCTGGTTCCCTGTTTTCAGTCTTTATGCTAAGCTAAGTTAGCCGGCTTCCAGTAGTAGCTTCGTACTTAGCGGACAAACACTTAATTGGTTCAATCTTCTCATCTAATTCTTGGCAAGAAAGCAAAATGTGGAGTTGTTCCTTTAAGGTCAAGGTTATTATTAGGCTGCCAAATCTGTACAGATGCATGTATAATAAGTGCACCTACTTTTTGTAGAATGCAGAATGATTTGTTTGTTAATAATAAAGAAAATATTGATTCTTTTAAAGATAAGGCCTTCTTACAACTATCTCAAATTTGATAGGATACAGAAGACACCAGAGTGACATCATATTTTAGAAATAAAACCAGAAACACCAGAGAGGGAGCACTTAAAGGTTGTTCTCTGCTCTGTAGCGTTGGTAAGCATATGATGTTAGCATGACTACATACAGTGCGTGCACACACCCAGCACACATGGACATAAGGACGCTACACCTGCTGCACAGAATCAAAACAAAAAAGAGAAGTATATCATAAATCAGATATATCTTTTATAACAGTGAAGCAAAATAATTATTGGTGGGGGCCATATTCAAAGCATTCAAATGTTATTGATAAGCCCTTGGAAGTGAACTAAATGAACAGCTTTGACTGAAACCTGCATTTATCAGACAAAGGAAACATATTAGGACATTTAGCTGTAATTGTGGGAACATATTAGGAAAATATTACAAAACCTAAAAGAATTTTCAAAAAGAAATAGGGAAGAGAAATATATGTTATTTAAATGAATTATATTTAATATATTTGAAACACCAGCCTTTGTAAATCATAACAAAGAATATAGATGTAGAAATCGTACAGGAGATGTTGATGTTTATCCTTGTTTATGATTCTAAACTACATTATTACGATATTTTATGTTGTCTTCTTTTGGAAATGGAAATGTTACTCTCCTGGCATAAGGCCTGTGTACATACAGGTTCAAACCAAATCACCTTATGTTATGTTACTAACCTGCTCTTCCATGTCCAACCTCTCAGCCCCACACACACCATATTGCATTTGAATAATTGCATAAAAATTGCCAGTAAGAAATTGTTGACATGCCAGCTTGAGACTACAAATAGATAGAATGCAAATACAGCATACATGTACTAGTTATTAGGATTTAAAAATAACATTTGCAAACATTTCAGATGAAATAAAATCTCTCTGCGTTTTGCAACAGAACTATGAATTGATAATAGATCTCTTTTTGTGTTTTAATAAATAATTTGTTTACAAAACACCACATTGTGATTTGAAGCTAGATATCTAAGAGATCAATATATTTTTCACTGGCCATAGCTCATTTACTGTAACAACTTGACTTTCCCAACTCCTCATATATCATATATCATATATGTCCTCATTGACCTTTGAGGGGCAGACAGAAAGCTGCAGCTGATGTTAATACTGAGTTTCTAATAACAGAGTAACATGTCTGAACAAACTGATGCAGACAATGGCACCGTCTTTGATGATTCACCAGTTTAGCATTGTTGCTCTTGGCTGGAAGTTCTGACACATTTTACAGTAAAAGATTTAAAGGCCAAACCTCAGGATTAGACAAATCCACACATCCTTACTGTAACATAAGTAAGTAAGTAAGTAAGTAAGAAGTTAAATAACCAACCTTCCCTTTCCTCTTTAATCTCTTTATAACTGAGCCACCAAATGTTTTTTCACATTTTGGCGAAGACGTTTACAACATTAATAACAGATAAACGTGCGTAATTTAATTCTGTTCTTTCGGGAATCACATACCTTCACACTTTGGGTGTGGTCCTGCTTTTACTCTACTTTAGCTTTTTTAAACAATACCACTTTACCTTTCAAGCCGTTCCATAACTCTCTATAACAACAGGGTTCAGAGGCTTTAAAGTCAGTGTTGACTTGCAAATACCACAATGATGAGCTGTGTTGCTTTGCTTACATGAGTTGTGTGTGTGTGTGTGTGTGTGTGTGTGTGTGTGTGTGTGTGTGTGTGTGTGTGTGTGTATGCAGATGCCTCTTCTAGAGTTTCTCAGATGAAAGATGAACTTATTATCTATACTTACAGTAGACTGTTCACCATACACTTGTTCGTCCTTTAATTTTACAATTTCACATATTTACTTTCTTGCTGAGAGTTAGATGAAAAGATCGATGATACTCTCATGTCTGTACGGTTAATATAAAGCTACAGTCAAAGACTGGAAACAGGGGGAAACAGCTAGCCTGGCTCTATTGAAAGGTAACAAAATCCACCTTTCAGCACATCTATAACTCACTGATTAACACATATCTCATTTGTTTGATCCAACCAAAAAGTGTAAAAACAACATTTGTCCTTTACAGGTGGTTATTTGTCTGACAGTTGCCAGCTAACCAGCTGAGACCCCCGGAAGTTATAAGGTTCAAATCTAGCTGTGACCCTAGCTGCAGGTTATTCCCCTTTTCCACTCTGTATATTTGTTGTTGTGCTATACTGACACACTATTTAATAATGTAACAATGTGTCGTCCTGCAATTTTCGTGCGCAGAAACTCGAGTGAAGATAATTACCTCTTCTGAAGAGCCCATCATGTTTTTTTAATCCTTCGTGTCCTCCTTGGCAACAAGTAACTTTGGAGGAGAGGTGGGGGCACCTGCGTGGTCACGGAAGGCTTGTGTCATGTGGATGCAACAACATAAAAAACTCTCTCACCACTGAGGCATCTAGTACATACTTAAATGCAATGATCACCCCCCCACCTTCTATATTGCATTACATCCTGGTCTCAGGCATGTAAAACAGTCATAAAACCCTTAGAATCTTTGTATAAAACTGCCTCAAGATCCATGACAAAAAACATGTCATTATCATCACTGTCATATACTTGCCAAAAATGATCTACTTAGTTTTGATAATTTAATAATACACTAAATGTGTCTTTACTACATAAAATCATATACAGTGCTACTGCTCCCCCTCTGAAAAACTTTGTAACTCTCTGCTCCCAAATAACAGCGCAAACTACTCGAAATGTTACAAGGGAGGAGTGTAGCATCCCACAACGTAAAACCCAATTTGGGAGTTCCTCTTTCTTATGTGTGGCCATGAGGCAGTGGAATGCCCTTCCCACGGAATATATCTTATGTACAAATTCCCACACGTTCTCATGCCTAACAAAGAGTTGGTTGTTGAGTAAGCAAGTTTGCACACATATATAAGATACTGTATATGTGAGAGAGTGTGTGTGTGTGTGTGTGTGTGTGTGTGTGTGTGTGTGTGTGTGTGTGTGTGTGTGTGTCTGTGTGTGTGTGTGTGTGTCCGTGTATGTATTGAGTGTCTAGAGTTGGATTATACTCAAACGTGCCTAAGCTGCTGCTGGCGCTCCTGTTTTTTTTGCTAGACTGCTTGTTTTTAATTACTATGGTCACCACGTCATCTATAGTCCTGTTAAATTTCTTTTTAAAATTGTTATTTTTATAATTGTCATACCTGCCCAGGGACTACAGGTGGAAATTAGCAATTGTTGCTATAACCTGGCCCAAGACATATTCTCTTGTATTACAAGTTTAATGTTTATTTGTGCATTTCCATTTCCTTTCCATTTCCGTTCCATTCCAACAGTGGTGTTGTCATTACTTAGAATTCCTCGTGGGGGCAACAGAAACTACGCACTATAGCTTTAAATTAAAATGTTGACTGTAGATGTGGTAAACAATACAACAAAAGTAAAAATTTAGCCAATATTTAGTGAATGAACATGGTAGATTTGGGCAACTTGAAGCAAAATAGCTTATACTGAGTCAGAAACATGAAAGGAAATCAACGTTCATAGTCACAGGTGGGAAATGTTGAGGTTAAGCTTAGGGGTGTGTGCAGTGAATGTATAATTCCTTCTTTGATTTTCAGACAGATGACTAAGAAAATCCTCATACTGTGTCCCAAACAAACATTTCGGGAGAAACCCATCTGTCTCATTTCAATGTAACTGGGTTAGAGCCAATGGATAAACACAACAACTCTCTGAGATCCTCTAGTGTTTCAGGGTAGAAGTACAAATTATTTGACATCAGCAATTCCTGGAGAAACCGCCTGGAGTGTTGGTTAATATCAACTTACCTCTCCTGTGTCCCCTTTTGAGGAAGTCACTGTGTCTGATGTATGGATTGCAATGATTTGACTTGCATGTGCATTTTAATTGTATATATTACTTATATATTTTTTTTTCCTATTTGTATATATTACTCATCTTTTATATTATACTTGTTATACGTGTCCTTATTGCACCGTGGGTCGGAGAGAAACATATTTTCAATTGCTCTGTATGTCTGGCACACATTGCAGAATTGACAGTAAAGTTGACTTGACTTGACTTGACTTGATGTACACAAATAATGATAAAGTAAATGAAGGGTACAATAGAAGGCAGAGCATGTAGTCACATGGTCATATTAGTGTATTAGTGTGTGTAAGTGTATGATGAGTTTGAGTAGTAAGAAATCAGCACAGCCTCTATGAAGGCAGGTAACACATCAATGTATAGCTGTAAAACAGAAGGTAGGTAATACTGTTCTTATTGCTTATTAGAGTGTACATGCATGGATATTGGTGTGAGTATCTTACATTATCTGAAGGCCTCTTGTTTGATGATACAAAATGTCCATTATCTATAGACGACGCAACATACGGTAGCATCATAACAAGTTAATACAGACCATCCTGTTTTCAAAGCTGACCGTTACAGTGTTACAACAGAACATAAAAACGTTCATTTCCAGGACAAAAAAACCCCTCTAAATAATGGTATAAACTTTAGAGCAATATAATTAAGACTATGTAATAAAAAGCTGACAGAAACTGTTTACTATGAGGTCAGTGGTTTTAAAATGTTCTTACTGTAATGTCACATTTGTGACTCCATGTGTGTGTAGCCTGAGAAATATACCGCACTACCAGTAGAGGGAACCACAGGACAACAACAGTTTGTTTCACTTCCAGTCATGCAGTATAACCAAAAACAGTGTAGTTTAGGACTTTAGGAAAGTGAAGTATTTCTTTTGTTTTTATGATATGAATGTCATCACAACTGTGGAATGGAAATCCACTTTGGCTTTAACTAGACGATTGTCCTGTTTGTGTATACAGCCAACTAATGTGGCTGCAGACATAGACACAGAGGTTGTCTGTAGTATTACTCTTTAATAAAACTGGCTAGAGGAATATTATGAAGGCTTGATATCAAACTGAGAAGACTGAACTGAACATACATGAAAGGCGGGCAATGTAGCATGCTCACTTTTAACAACATGTCATTAAACTACATCATCCCCAGAGAGCAGCACAGGTTCAGCCAGAGACTTTAGAAGTATTTGAGATCAACTCATAATTTTGTTCACAAAGCCTTGTGTTGATGAAATCTTTGTAGTTACTAATAAAGAATATCCACATATCATATAACATGAGGAAAACAACAAGCTGAGTATCCAGATGAAAAGTCCCACTGTAAATGTCAAAGTTCAGTTTACTCAGAGGATTTAGATACTTAAAGCAGAATAACAAGCTTTTGTTCTACAACAAGGCAACAGTAAAGCCAAGTCTTCATGACCTTTTATTTAGAACCAGCAGAAACAGTAATCTCTGGGACCAGCTGAGGTTGAGTGTGTTGTTGTCTCACCATTTGGCCAACAGCACATTTCATCACAGAATCTAAAGTGATTTAAATGAAGCGGTTATAATCATTTTGAATATACAATAAGCTGCCACATCTTATGAGTGATGTGGTCTATTGTTGAACCACACACTAATGGCTTTTAATGTCATTAGTTTTCCACCCTTGGCTTTCGCCTAGAGTTGCTGCTCATGTTCAGACCTGTCAGTTCGTGACACTGCAAAAAGTGGAGCAATAATGGGCAAGTCGTGGATTACAGCGTCCCTGTGCTTGCCCATCCTAATGTTTTTGTGAAATTCAGTCTAGGTTTTAAGGAGTTATTGATGCATCATTATGTTTCAGTTGTCAAACATACACAGCTGGTAACTAAGCCACAGCGGCACTTTCATACATTTTGTGAAAGCAGATGAATAGATATCCATTTTTCTTACACGGATTAATAATACACACCCATCAAGATTTGCTCCTTTCATTCCTCTAATAAATGAGTTCTGCAGTAAATAGCACACAATGACGCATGTAGAAGAAAATAAAAGAAGGCTTTGGGGATTCCTTGTAATGAGAGTGAGAGGTCTTTTCTATCCTCAAGAGCCTTTTGAATAGACCCCAGCCTGGTCTTTTTTGTACATAATCACATAGACTTCCCCATGCAATCCTTTCAGCCCTTTGGACGCACGCACGCACGCACGCACGCACGCACGCACGCACGCACACACACACACACACACACACACACACACACACACACATATACACACACACACACACACACACACACACACACACACAGTTACACATAGGGGACTTACAGCTGTGATGAGATTTATGTCTATAGCTTTGATACCTGCTCAGGTTTATGCTTTATGGATGTGTTGGGGAGTTTTGAGGGTTATACTAGTATCCTGTTACCACTGATGCACACTGAATGAGTAGTCTTTGAGCTCATACCTGCGTCTCTTCAGCTCTCACAGCATGAATGAAATACTCATTGTTAAAATGTATATGTGTTTCAATATTTAGCTGACATGATTTTTGGCTCCTTGTTGCACCTTGCTTACTGTAAAATTTGCAAAGCTAAATTATAACTTTGCATTTTACTGATTGTCATTTAAGAAAATTCTTTTCCAAACATTTTTGTCTGATGTACACCCTCTCTCACTATCAATATTCAGTTTACACACTACTACACGTGACACTGCAAAATTTGGAGCAATAAAGGGCAAGTCGTGGATTACAGCATCGCTGTGTCTGCCCATCCTAATGTTTTTGTGAAATTCAGTCTGGGTTTTAAGGCGTTATTTTACAGTATATATGAAGAGTCTAAGGCTGCTTCCTTGTGTTTATTTCTGACTGCAGTTCACTGCCATGTGATGACAGAGGACTGGCAGCCTCTTTCTGTCTTGAGGCCCTCCCTCTGGAGGCAGTCTGGCTCACCTGTCTGTGTGTGTCTGATAGACTTATAAAAACACTGGCTCTTGGCTGACCACCACATACACCCATAAATCACTATGTGTTCCTAATTGTGCATTTTAGCTTGTGTTTGTTGTGTCTGTATTCATATGTGTTTGTGTTAAGCTTCATGAATTTGTCCTGAGGCGTGAAGCAAAGCCAGTAATTACACAACCATAAATACGTGACGGTCCCAGATGTGCATGCGTAGATCACCCTCACTTCCACATACAAAGTGGAGAATTCCAGGAAGAGTCATTTAGTGTGTCACAGTTTCAGTGTGTGTGTCTGTGCTTGTCTGAGGTGAATTAACAGATTCTGTCATGTTCACTATATCCCTACCTTCCCTTCCTTGTCTGTCCTCCCAAATGCTCAGAGTCTTTGTTTGTGTTGGTTGTGTGTTTTAGGCTACTCTTCCTGGGCAAACATGCTCTGTTTTTGTGAGTGAGGTTTTGTCACTTTGTCAGAGCTCCTGGCTTGACCCTAACACACACTCTACCACATGTCCAAACACACACCTCAAACAAGCTCAAACACACTGTTTGTCCAGACAAAAAGAGGCTATAATCAATATTCTTATAACAACTCATGACTACTTGTATGTGAAGTTACTTGTAGTGATGGACCCATAGAGAATTATCACCTCTATTGAGCTGTTTTAGCATCTTTCAGCTCATTGTGTCACTGTGAGGCACTTCTGTTTCAGTTCACTTTAACCGCTTTCATCACTGTTGTGTTAAGCCGCAGCAGGCAGCTGTTTTCAGTGAATTAGCTCTAAAAACCTCACTGTACACTACTTGCTCAGCAACAAACAGCAGACAGACAAAGTCAGCAGCTAGCCTGTGAACATAGAACATCTATTGTTGTTCAAAAACTACTGAAGACACATCAGAGTCACACCACTACACTGGGGACATGTTCCTTCATCAGAATGAACGTGGGCACTGTAGTTGTTTTTGGAGCAATCCCATTTCACCATCCTGTTGCTGTAAATACTCACTAGTTGCACCAAATGTGTATTAATCTGCTTAAAATAGTATCAAACAAACGTACTACTTCCTGTTTTTAAAGATTAACGTCTTCAGTAGAGTAAAATGGGCTGTCACAATCATAAAAGTATGAAAGTCGTAAAGACTCAAGAGAAGGACTAACACATAGGTTGGTTTTGTTTTTTTATGGTATTTGTTGGCAGTAAGGAAAATATAGAATAAATAGAGAATAACATCAGCCTTATCCTATAACTGTCATATTATAATTCCGCAATTCCTAGTATTTATGTAAAGTAGCACACCTAGCTGTATTGAGCCCTCCAGGCAGAGGTCTGCCCATCAGCGATACGACAAAGTTCGACAAAGAGAGACAGAGAAAGCTCTGCCTCTGAAAAGCGACATTTTGTAAACTTTAGGGCTCTGAGCCTGTATATGGAAGCCTGTGAAACTGTCCTGATGTGTGTACCGGCTGCCTGGCCTGTTACTGACATTGGTGGACTCTCATGGTGTGTTGTCTTTATGTCGGGGTCCTGGGCCTGGCACCCATCATACACAGGAAACAGGCCCTGGCCCTGAGCTCCACATTAAACACACAGGAAATACACACAGGAAACCGTGTCTCAACCTCTTGTGCACGGCTCGCACACTCCTCCGTTCCTGCACCCCTCTCCTCCAGATCCCAGAGGAGGGCTGGCCGCCAAAGCCCTGCTTGCACACTCAGCTGACAACCTGTCTAATTTCTTTGCAGTGTGTACAGTCTCCTGTTCACCCTCCTACCCCCTCACCCCACATCCTCCACATCCCACACTCCAGACTCAGACCTGCTATGAGCCCTGAAGCAGTATCTGGTTTTTTGAAGGCAGGAGTCTGGGCAGAGTTCAGCCCTCTCTCTGTAAAATGCATCAGGAATTCACTATCTTTGAATTAATATTGTTGCAATCTACATATGAAACAAAGTGCCCTGTCTGACACTTTGATACAATTCTGCAAATTCTATGCACTGAAATCTCTGTCTCTACAGCTTGAAATTACTTGAAATCTTTCCTCTGTTTCTTACTTTTGTGGCTCCAGTTCTCTCATGACTTTTGTTTCACCTGAACTTTCCACACTTCTGGGAACATCACATTCGTATTTCCACTGTGGGATACATGCAGGACCATTTGATTTAAAATATGTAAAAGGGGATGTGTTAGAAGAGGAGTCATAATGCTGTGCAACTGTCCCAACATGCAAAAGCAAAGGTTGACATTATATGTGTGTTAGAATTGTGCATGATGATAAATTCATCCTCTAGTCGGTACCAGTATAGCTCTGTATAATTGTTACAAATACCCTGACAATGAGTCTTTCTTTCCTGTCTGCCCTCCTCCTCTGCAAAGCTCCTACCATCATCAAGTCCTTAGGGACTAAATACTGAACACCCTATCTATTTACTGTTGATTAATCAATGCCATGTTTTGCTCTCCTGTTTAGAAATATCTGTTTCACTTTGGTGCCAAAAGCCCAAGGCACTTATAATGACTCTTCATCAAACTGGGATAAAAAATATTGTCTTTTGTTTTCTTCTACAATCAATGCAGCCTTTTCACATTTCAAGGTCTTGACTTATTATCTTCAAGAAAACAACACGATACACATTTCTATACTGTATTTTTTTCTGTCAGTCGTTACTCATCAGCAATGGGGTCCAAACTCTTTTTCAAACTTTCTGGGTCAGTAAGTCCTGTGTTTACCTTGTGTATATCCACACTATAAAAACCTATAATAGTGCAAAACTACATTGGTACAAGGGGTTGACTGAAGTTGACTCTGAAGTGACGCTGGTTAGTCCTGAGCCCAATGAGTGACTTCTGAGTTGGAACAAAGCCACAGCATGTACGTCAGAGCAGTTCTCCACTAAAGAGATTCTTAACCAGTGGTAGAAAGTAACTACTAAGTACATTTACTGAAGTAGGCTACTGTACTCAAGTACAATTTTGAGGTCCTTGAGGTCCATTTTACACTACTTTATCCCACTACATTTCAGAGGCAAACATTGTACTTTTCACTGCATTTATCTGACAACTTTAGTTATTAGTCACTATACAGATTCAGAATGATAATACACAATATGATTAACTGATACATCATTAGATATTATTATAGGTTAAGATAAAACCTTATCCCCAGGAAGAAATTTACAAGCTACCCAAAATGAGCCCTACCTTACCAAGTGACATTATATTAATTATTGGATGCATTAATAAACATTAATGCATCCAATAATTATAGTACAATAAACATTATTCTGAAATGAGACATTCTGACACTGCTTTTACTCTTGGTACTTTACGTACATTTCAATGCTAATACTTCTGTGCTTACACTGTGGTATTACTTCTTTGTGGTCAGAGATGAGGAGAAACAAGGGTGTGATTAGGTGTGATAGATAGGGGAACGGGAGAGAGTCACGGTAATGTTTGATAAAGATATGAGCTATCTTTGATTCCTTTGAGCTTTTAATGGAAAGATGGATTAGGAGTTTCATCTTTTGGAGAGCCAGTGGGCTGTTCATATATCCTTGCAACACTGAGCTGTGGCTTAATTGAAAACCGACTCCTGAAGTTTCAGCCCATGCTGCCCCCCATCAGCCCCCTGAGGTAGAGTGACCTCTTTCTCCAACCTCTGGTGACCTTATGTCGGGACCAGAGTGCCTGATGGATACTCACCTGGTTTTCATTACTTAACAATCAAAACATTTCTCACATCAGCAGCCATCCTTATATTGTATGCAAAAGTTAGACTGAGAGGTCTAATGTTAGGTGGGTTGTATTCTTCTAATTTCAAACATAAATAGGAAATGTTAAGAAGCTCTACATGTAACTTAATACATGTGGCAGCCTGTTTATTACTCTTCAAGCACCATCAGGAAACCTGTGTGTGTATAACCCCACTGTTTCAGTCCCTTGACCTGGTATGGAGAATCAGATAAATGACAGGTTAGCTCTATGTAAAAGCTCATCATCTGTGCCTGTATTCTGTTACTCGGCCCTGACTTACCTGACATGTGTTCAGAGAGCAGGATCCAGATGGATGCACGACACATATGAATAGGAATGGTCTCTGGGATCTCTATTACATGTACATACAAGCAACCACACACACACACACACACACACACACACACACACACACACACACACACACACACACACACACACACACACACACACACACACACACACACACACACACAAACACACACATGCACATCCATCTCAGCTGCATTGGAAAAAGCAGCAAGTGAAGAGGTCCCAGTGAAACTTATTTTTCCATTTAGGAAAGTGTTTCTGAAATGTGCAGCATGTTTTAAGGGAATAAGGGGGCATGTGATATGAGCCGGATGTAAATTAGGCCCTACACTGACTGATAGAGCATGTCCAGAGGCACACTCTCACCGGCTACTCTACGTAAAGTTATTCTGCACAGCAGCTCAGCACAAAGTGATTGCTCCCTCTCTTGAGGTCTAACCTGGCTGATGTCCATGAGCTTAATGATCCAAAAAGTAAAGCAACAGTCCTCACAGGACCATTACACTCTAACAACACTCTCAGTTTACACCAAGGCAATGTGACCTGTCTTAAAATCACTCATCCCATGCAAATTTAACATAATCCTCATCCCCCTCATTTTTTCTAAAGTCACCATCCTAATTAAATGTATCCTAACAGTACAGTGTAAACATCTCTGGAGCCAGCACAAGACTGAGGACAACAGAACAGAGAGAAATTATGGTGGTGGGGCGGTGGGGTTCAAGTCTCACTGCACGGCTGATGTCATATATGTAAACATTTGTTATGGTTGTTGACACCACAGTGAAACAGAGGTGTGTGCTCCGTATGTGCATTCATCTGTAGACAGAGCCACACCATTAAGAAAAACATGCTTGTGTTCACTGTCTGTATCTGATCCTGTGCCCAGACTCTCTGGGTCATTTAATGCTCACATAGTGTCAAAGAGAATTTGACAGCTTGTGTTCTCTCATTAGTAACGTGAAATGAGGTAGCTGAGGTAGAATTATATATTGTTATCTATAAACCATAGACTAAATTAATACTTGTCTTGGATGTCACTGTAAATAATGATGCAGGGTTCGACACTAAAAGGTTGTTTTCACATTCATGCTGCAGTGGAAAAGTTTCTCTGTGCTCACCTGAAATATGTATGCACGAGCATGATTTTGTGACATTACAACCTGAAGCCAATTAAAATGTAATATGCACTTACATGTGTGCAACATGTGCGATGTAGAAACTACAAGCCTCAAGTGCACATACGCTGAGACATCTTCTGTCCAAGAGTATTTAATGAGTACATGTTACCTAAAGCAAGCAAGTAAAGTTTATTTAAATAGCACCTTTCACGGACACCAGTCACAAAGTGCTTCACAGTCAAATACAATAGACAAAAAAGAATCCAATATAGTCAAGCAACAAAGGAAAGAGAAAACACCAGACAAAAACAAAGAAAATTTACAAAACAAAGAAAACACCAGGTAAAGAATTTAACAGGATAAATGAACTTTTTTTGTGGGTAAACCATTACCAATTATTATTAAAAGCAGAGTATTTTATATATCTTAAAACACGTCTGGAGGGAAATCTTTAAGTCACTTCTAAGAGTCTGTTGAGACATAGTTTCAATGACAGAGAAGAGCGACAATTACAAGCGATCTGTGCGAACAGTGACAAAAGACTCTGAACTTATATGTGGCTGGATGGAGCCAGGTCAAGTTGGCCCTCGGGGGAGCCTGACCTCGGGGGTTAACTACTCAGTAAAGTGCTGTAAGTCATAAAGCTAAACATGAGCGAAAAGGATCATTAATGATGAGCGCTCATTGTTAAGGCAGGACTGATCTCAGGCGAAGACCCTCCTTCCCTGTTGCATTGTCTAATATCTGGAACAGGATGGGGCCTCAGTAGATCCAGCTGTTATACAGAACAATGACTGCGACCACTGTCCAGCTGTGGCCTGATGTAATCTATCTCGTCATGTGCTTGAAGGAAATCGGTTTAATCAGCTCAGAACAAGCAACTTTCAGATATTGAATTGGACTGATTTGATTTGATTTGATTGGGATCTCCATTAGCTGGGGCCGTAGCCACAGCTATTCTTCCTGGAGTCCACTCACAACTTGTGCAGCTATACATTGCCATGCATCATTACATTAAAAACAACCACCAAAAAACAATATTCAATACATCACTGAAAGAAAAACAACGAAAAAAATAACAAGACATAACAACATTCAACACAACACACTACAACACACTACAACACAGGACAACACAGGACCTAGTTTAAATTATTCATACACCGTAGAGATGAGATTATAACATTGTTCACTAATAATATAACCAAGCAAATGCACACAGAGAACCCTCAATGATACTGACAGCATTCATTAAATACCATCCAATACAGAGTTCTGCTCAGCTAGGAGATGTCCTTTAAGTAATACTTTGAATTGAGGTTTTCTATTTTCTTGAATGACATGACTAGGCATTGCATTCCAATTAATCATAGCTCTATATATTACGGTGTTTTTTCCTTTATTTGTTCTTACTTTAGGTTATGTGAATTTGCCCTCCGTAGCATGCCTAGTACTGTAATCATGTTTATCAGAACTAAGACTAAGTTGCTGATACAACACCCTCAGCTGTTTAGTCACTAAAATATTTCTGGTAAAGTTGAGCAATGAGGCAGTTCATCTGTTCCTTACACTTAACCAGGATAAGCAGCCATGCATTGCATCAATGCTTGATCTGAGTGGGCACCTTAGTAAACAGCGTGCAGCCTTATTCTGAGCAATTTGCAATGTCTTTATAGTTGATATGGCAGCACCTGACCAAACCCCTGAACAATAGTCCAAATGAGATAGGACAATCGTTTTAATGACGTTTCCCATTACATTTTTATTGAGAAAATTTGAACATCTCCTTATAACTGAGAGACCTCTACCCATTTTTTTCACCACCCCATCAATGTGTTGGGACCAGGATAATTTACTTTCTACTATAATCCCAAGAAGCTTGGTCCTTTGTACCTGTTCAATTGCCTTACCTTCAACACATAAATTTAATTTAGGTTCACTAAACAACTGATTTTTTGTTCTAAATACAATGCTTGTGGTTTTAGATACATTAAGAACTAGTTGATTATTTGTTACCCATTCCAATGCTGACTGCAATTCCTTATTCAAAACACTAGTAAGGCATTCATCTGTAGATGCCGCCATGTATATTGTTGAGTCATCAGCATACATCGCCATTTTTGAATCTATTAAGGTTAAAGGAAATGCATTGGTAAATATAGAATAAAGTAATGGCCCCAAACAGTTTCCTTGTGGAATTCCACAGCTTACTGATTTTACCTCTGAAAAACTCCCATTAAAGTACATTTTTTAATAACAAATTGTGATCAATGATATCAAAAGCCGCAGTGAAATCCAACAGCACAGCCCCTACTAATCTCTCATTTTCTATCTCTCTGTGCCAGTCGTCTGACATTTGAGTAAGGGCTGTACCTGTTGAATGTCCAACTCTGTAGGCATGTTGATAATCTGTATATAAATCATTTACTGAAATTTCTAGTAAATCTTGAAGCAGGTAAGAGTCAAAGCACTCTCTGCAAAAGCATAGAAGTTGCTACTTGCAGTAGCTTATGAGATTTATTTATCTGTAAAAACAGGCAAGTCATCCGACCTTGACGTCTGAAGGCAAATAGCAAAGCAGGTTTGAGTGTCTGCACAAGTATAAGTTACTATTGGAGCTGCTGATGTAAATAGCAGGAAACCCCTCTTTGATTCCTGTCACATCCTCTGGGCTGAGCCAGGAGTCTTGAAGCCTGTTGTGGTATGTGGTAGGTGCGATGAAGGCATGTCCCCTGGGAAATATTATGTTACGCTGCTGTTTTTTAGATCGGAAATGGGATTCAGGATACTCTGATGCAAGGATCTTTTGGATCAGTGGTTAAGGCCGCAATATTAAGAGGAGTATTGATGTCACATTTGGATGATAATCCTTGTCATCATGTGCTGAAACAGAGAAGTCAAAAGACTGTACTCCTCCATACATTTCCTTCCTTTAAGTGGGCCTGTGTTTGTAGTTAATATTTCCTTTATGTGATCAGTTTATTTTTTATTTTTGACATAACACATGATAGCACACAGTCAGACATTTGAATACATAAGCCATCTGGGCAGTTTAGAAAAGTAGAAGAAAAACAGCCAGTATATTTCCAATGGCGTATAATAAAAGTGTAGGGCCCAGAGAATTTAGAGAAGGAAAAATAAACATACAAAATAATGATCAACTTTACTTGGCCACCAGAAATTGTGGCTTTAGCAGCATTTTGGCTACAGCATTTTGACGCTAAAACACACTTACTTTTACCAAAATGTGAATGTTTGGATTTGAATACATAAAGAACACCACTGGAAAGCTACAGAATGATATAACATTAAACAGAAAAAAACACAATGGACTTAAGTACTTTACAGAGCTGAAAATTTGAAATCTGTCTGATTTATTTTAGCTTAAAGTGATACTTGAGAGGCTATCAAAGATTTGTAGGGAAGTTCCTTCATACCCTTTTGCAATAGCGTCTGTATAGAGTGAGGAATGTTTTAATTTATGTTATTTAATTCATCTTTACATGTGATCAGAAATCCAAAAAGTAACATATTTCACTAAGACTCCACATTTTCCCAAAACAGGATTAAAAGCACAATTTTCAATTACCCATCTATTTTCAAGTGGTACTGCAGGCTCCAGTGCAGAAAGGGAGAGAGAGGAGAGCAGTAGCTCCACAGTGACTCCTGACAGGCTTTGCTTTGTGTGGACTGCCATTTCCTGCATTCACAGGAAACGCTCCTATTGGAAACAGATTTTCTCTGACAGCCAAAGCCCGGCTGAAACCACTCCCAGCTGCTCCAGCCTGCACGCAGAAAAAGGAGGAAGGGGTATTGGGAGGGGTGCAGCTTTGAAACTCATCTCCCTCATCTTACAGTGTGTGTGGTATTTCTTTCATTATTTTTTTTGTTTTACGACCACACATTTCTCTCTCTCTCTCTCTCTCTCTCTCTCTCTCTCTCTCTCTCTCTCTCTCTCTCCCTCTCTCTCTCTCTCTCTCTCTCTCTCTCTCTCTCTTTCTTTCACTCTCCTCACCAAGCTGCTGCCTTTTCCTACTCGTGCAGGGCTCATGTTTCACTGCTGAGTGCTGTTTGGTTTTTCAAATGTCAACACACAGGAGTCTGCCTGGGCGGAGGAGTTATCCCAGCCTCAGCGGCACAGTGAGGGTCCATGCAGAGCCCTGGTCAGATGGAACATCTCGGGCCCAAAAGTAAATACAGCATGCGACACACCATCACAGCACGCTTTTAAACCCTCAAACAGAGGAAGTTAACATCTGAGCGTCGCAGTGCAAGCAGCCTGTCATCTATTGGGTACATAAAACTGTCAGGAGAAACCAACTGACCCTGGACTCAACCCAAACAGTCTCTCTGCTGTAGCCTATGCTGCATGTGGAGACACACATGTTGGGATTGTGCACATGCAGGAACATGGGTGCAATTTTATATTACACTGACAGACCATTAAAGTAAATGTTTACATTGTGTTGTATGGATCTAAAAGCAATGAGAACATATTATTCTTAACCATTATTCTTTGTTTCTTGTATACATTCATTGTCTGGTTTTGATGTTAAGACGAGTGATGATGACCAACACCCTAATGTGAGAATGACAGATATGGTTATGTCTATATTGATGCAGAAAATGACTCCTCAGTGACCACCACACCAGAACAGCTGCTTAGGTCTGTCCAGGTATCACCCAGTAGCCATTCCTCATGGGAGCTGTAGCCGGGATTACCATGGGGATAACCTGAGGTCAAGGGAAGTGTGCCAGAGGCGGGACCCCCCATGCTGCACGCAGGGACCCCAGGGAACACACTGTTACCTCTCAAGAGACTATTGTTTACCTCATGTCATTTTAAAGTGGCCAAATGGACCAAACAGAATACAAACTTAAACGAGAAATCTGCACTAATTTCTCCTGTCACAAGCTTGTTGGGGAGGAAGTTATTGGAAAACCTTTGTCCGGAGGATCATGCTTACAGTGCAGCTATTATTGGCTAAACACTAATGGAAAAATATTATCCAATTGCCGTACTTCAATGTTTTACAGTGTGGGAGGTTTTTAAAATATTTCCGTTTACTGTGATTATGTTTTAATCTCTGTATACGATTTGTGTGCTATTTTGGCCTCTGCATTTTCTTTTTCTTTTTTTAAAGATTATTTTTTTTGGGCTTTTCTGCCTTTAATGGACAGGACAGGTGAGAAAGGGGAGAGAGAGGGGGAAGACATGCAAGAAATCGTCACAGGTTGGAGTCGAACCCTGGACCTCTGCGTCGAAGCATAAACCTCTAAATATATGTGCACCTGCTCTACCCACTGAACCAACCCGACCACAGGCCACTGCATTTTCAAACTACTAAGACTGGAAAAAAAATTGACAAGCATTGAAATTCAATAAATATTTGTCTACATCTACAGGTAATTGCTATTATTGTAATGGACTATCTGCTACTCCCTATCCCCCTCAGTTATTGTTGCTTGCTACGCCTGCCAAGCATTCCATTCTCTCTACAGTTGTGGACAAAATACATCTTATTATCTCTGTCGCTGACAGATGAGCTAGCTTCATGGCTGAAAATGCTGTCTCTGGATGATCCATGTAGAATACATGTCAAATAAAGAAACAGCATTGTTTTTTGTGGTAGTGCAGAGAGGGTTTAGTGAATGGTCAGTCAGGCTTTGTAATGTTGCCGCTGTGGTCTATACTTGAGGATTTCCCACATTTTCCTCTTGGTGTTGTATTTCTCTATCACTAATCCTCATCTCAGTTAGGATCCTTCAGCCCTCATCTCTCCTGCTGTGTGCTGGTTTGGCCGACTTCATAGCTTTTGTTCTGCCGTGCTGGTGGGCCAGGCCTCATCTTACCTTCCAGGTGTTCTCAATGAGCCGTAAGTATCCTAGCAACCTGGCAGTGAGCTGCATCTTGGGGAGCTGAGGCAGATGTGGGTGCACAGTACACCCTCTACCACCAACACTTAAATCATTCAAAACAACTTTCCTGTTGGATCCTGTGTTTTTTCCACCATGCCATAACTGCATCCATGCTGTAATTATGGCACAATCCTGACAATCAACCCCATCACACACATGCACAATAACCAACTGGGGACAGGAATAAACCGCAGGAGAGAGGGTGCATCTGCTGTAGGCTATGGAAAGGAAAGGCTTCTCTAGCTCTCTTTGTGTTCGCAAAGCCCTAAACATGTAGTCAGGGAGCTCTAATCAGGGGTTAGTGGGAGAGAGGTTTGCCTCCCATCATATTTTATTCACAGGAGTGCCACGCTGCCAAACAACATGTTGGTTTTTGGACGAGGCTTTAGGGTGTGTGCTGTAACCTTCGGCTGGGAAAGAATGTGCTCTCTGTGTCATTTTGTGCCTCTGCTCTTGTCTATATTTGAACATGAGAATCTCCACTGTGGTAAACCAGATGCTTTGCTCTGGGTTCAGGTTGGGAGGTTTTCCTTGGCGTGGCCTGGTGATTAAGTACTGGGAGAGAGGAGAGCAGCTGAGCAGATTGGATCTCTCACCACGAGCCAGTATCCCCAAACGGCACAAACTGCCTTGTGGTCACAGCGTAGATGAGAGCTATTGTCTTACAGACTGCTGTATGCAAAGTATTTTTTGTTTCACATTTCATGCTGAATTTGTTTTGATGTGATTAAGAATAATACAACTTTTAATTGTCCTTTATCTAGTACGATATGGTGAACACATGCATTTGTATAAGATAAGGGGGCCTCTGTGAATAACATACATCTGTTTAAAATAGCAATGCAAATGTAAGCAAAACATTTCAGTTCAGCAAAGTGATTTTAAGCAAAAGCAACTGAGGTACAGGAGCAGTTCTCTCCCACTATGTTTATACTGCACTTCCTATTTTCATTCCACATATTTTCTATCCTGTATTCCTATCTTGCTATCACCCGTATCTTGTCGAGCCAGTCATCCCTGTGCGAACCTGAAAGTGCATATGGTTGTGATTTTGTGGGCCTGGTTCCAGGGAGACTGGCACAGTCCCCCACTGCATTCAAAAGCTTTTCACACCTGGGTGTCAGGGGAGGGGCAACTGCTGCACAGGCCAGTGCAGCACTCCTATTAACAGCTATAACGAACTGTTCACCAGCTGGATTTAGACCAACACTGGACCTGAAAGCATACAACATCTCTACTATATCTTATATCTTATCAGAAGCTAACATTTATTACTGAATTGTTAGACTTTTTGTGAAATATCTGCTTTATTGCCGAGAGTTGCATGAGAAAATCTATACCACTGTTACACGCACTTTCCACCAACTGCGGAAGGGCTGCGGATCCGGCGGCGGAGTGAATAGGTTTCCATTAAAGTCAATGTGTGTATTTTCACTGACTGCGGAACGACTGCGTTCCGACTCCGTCCCAGCTCCGGCGATCCGCAGCCCTCCGGAGCAGATACTTTTTTAGATACAGATATTTTTGCCGGATGCCGGAGAGCGCCGCAGCAATTCACCACAGGGCAGATTATGCGGGACAGGAAGTCGAGCACAGAAACAAAATAAAACATCCGGTTAATTTTCAAAATAAAATACACCATGCTCACAACGGATCATATTTCCCTGCACTACACCTTGAAAACGTCATAATGGGCGGAGAATAAACTGTTGTTGGTTTTGTGATTCTGTTTATAGAAACTACATCCTATTATATAACGTGATCATACGTGAATTCGCGAGATCTCGTGGGTCCTCGTGACTTCAGCTGTCAGTCATGGCCGCAGCCGTTCCGCAACCAATCCGGACCAGGTTGGTATTGAAGGACAGCGGAGCACGGAGCCGACACGCAGTGGAGCCGATCCACAGCCATTCCGCAGTTGGTGGAAATTGCGGGTTATGTCTGTACACTAATGCTAAAGTCAGCAGCCGGATAGCTTAGCTTAGCATAAAGACTGAAAGCAGGGGGAATCAGCTAGCCTGAATCTGACCAAAGGTAAAGTAAAGAAAAGAAATAAAACACTTACCAACACATGGAATGCTCACCAATGCACATGTTATATCTCAATTGCTTAATTTGCACAAAAATGTAAATGCAAAATGACAATATGAGGTTTTTATAGGGAATAACATGCTGGAACCATTTCTTGGCACAACCACTCTTTCGTGCCGCAATAAGGTTGAGGTTTTTATGGAGTGGTATTGATCTTCTCATCTAACGCTCAGTAAGAAGCAAATAAACATATTTCCAAAAATAATTAAAGGAAGTAGTTGCATTGGTTGTTTTCTTCCTCCGAACCAATTTCTACAGTGTTTGATACCAAAGGATTTGCACTGCATGTTGATGAACTGGGAATTTGGTGGAACACAAGCACGTCGCAGCATGAGCTGATATTGGATGTTTAATGTTTTTGAGGTCACTTTTCAAGCCATATTTGTATGCTGCTGACATTTAGAAATTGCCTTTATGAGCTGTGAAGCAAAACTAATATTGCATCGGTAGCTTCATCGAGGCAGTTTAAGGTCATTTTTTTGGCCTTGTCCAACTTATAAAAGCTCACAGCAGATGTCAACCACACTTTGTAGAAACATAGATTAACAGAGCTACATAAATAACAGTGATATAGTTCAATTTCTCAAATCTTCATGGGGGTAGCGCAGTATTGATTTAATCGATGCCAGTACATTCTCTTTATCTGGATTATCCACTAATAAACACATATGAGAGCAAAGAAGCAAAGAACCAACCCTTGCTTTGTAGTCTGCAGTCTGGTGCCAATTATCCTGATTGGACAGGGCCTGCTGTGTGAAGGTGATTACATCCCAGCACCGAAGCCACACATTATCAGGTGTGGGACCACATGAAAAACCTGAAATAAGAGATGGGTAGTGGGGGGGGGGGCATGGAGTTTGGCAATGGTGTAGTCCAGCTGTGATTCACTCAACAAAATTAGAGTTTAGTGTTCTTCACAGCCAGACTAATTGAAATCGGATCCCTTCACAAAATGGTGCACCATTTTCAAAAGTGGTAAAGCAGAGTACTCTCATTTCCCTGATGCTTGCACCAAACTAGGTTTTACAAGGAGGGTTTGCAGTAAAAACAAATGGGATGTGTTACTTCCTTGGAAGGGCAACTCATTCATCTTGAAGAATAGCAGTGGACACGCAGAAGATTAAGTTGAGGCCAGATTTAATTTTGGGTCTGCACAAGCATACAAGTGTTTCCAGAGGCAGCTAACCACTCAATACTATCTGGGAACAGGAAGTGTTTCGTCCTGCAGCCCAAGGCCAAATTTTTTAGTAAACAGCTGATTCATTTAAAGCTGTTATAAACAACAGTTTTAGAAAAGGTGCTCATTTTTGTACTTTTCAAATTATATTGAAAGTGTTTGTTTTAAAACTCCCAAGACGTGCTTATGGTGCTCAGGTACACTTCATCATAGCACGATATGCTGTCACTTTCATCCAAATATGGTATTGGATACATAAAGTGAAACCTTTCCCTCCATATCTGCCTCACTTGCTATTGTTTAGACAAGTTGCTGTAAACGTCTGGCCATAGGGAGGACTAGCAGAAGTTAACCAAAGCATTTAAACTCAGCAGCTTTTAGTGCTTCTTTAGTCCTCTCCTTATATAGACCTAGATCACCAGTTTGTTTGGCTGCAGCATCACAATTCCTCCAGAGCAGCGGACAGCGAGCCCCTCTGAAAGGGCAGCTCTAAGGGTCTAGGAGGTCACTTGCTGCAGGCACCTTTTAGCTCTAGTGGACCCTTTTGTCTTTGTGAGAGTCCCTCTGTTCTTGTACTCTTAATATTGCCACACTTCCTTCTCATACTGTTAGCAGCTAAAGTCCCAGTTGTCTGTAGAAGCCTGTGTTGTAAAATGCCTGGACACACTGAGGGCCAGTCTGTCACCACTGATCCTATTGATCTTCTCCAACTACTGTGACATCTGCTCAGCACTAATTGAGAGAAGTTTCATGTGTACAACTGTCAGCCACTATAGTGCCAGACTGTTGTAAAACTAATTGTCTCAATGGCGTTAGCAAGGCTGTGTTGTTAGGTACCAGGCAGTAAAAAAGAAATCAAGATAAAAGTCCAAATAAGTGTTTGTATTATTCTTTTCCATATGAAAATTCAAAGATAGATATGCTGCCTGGAGCTAGAGCTAACAATCATTTAGCCTAGCTTAGCATAAACACTGGAGGAAACTGTTTTGTAATTGATATGCAAAGAAAACATTTGTCATGACAGATTTGTTGTATATCCTCAGTCAAGAACCAACTAAGAATCCATATTCTAACTTTTGCTGTACGGCCTGTCGTCTGCACTGTATAGCATTTAGGCCTCAGATATCCCAGCACAGAGAGCAGACTGAAGGGCACATATCACCTCAGGGTTCAGGGGTCAAGAGGAGCCACACTTCCTGTAGCCTGCACCGTCGAACCCCTGCTGACTGCTTTACTGGCTCATTGTTCAGATTTATCATCCCTGCCATTGATGTGGCCTCTCGCAGAGGCCATTAAAGACCAAAGAGCATCACCCTAAACCAGATGTTTCACCTGACAAAGTCCTCAGTGCAGTCTGTCACTGAAACATACAAAGTGTATGAAAGAATAATGGACTTGTGGATAAGGTTTAGATGTCACCGGACAACATAAAGCACTCAAATGAAAGGATCTGTCCAGGTATAACACATTCCTGTGATGGTTTTAATTTGAACAACCACATCCCCCATTAAAAGAATAACGTATACAGTATGTTATAAACTGATAGATGAGGTGTTAAGACATCGATGCTTTGTGCAAGTGTTCATCATTCTTCAAAATGAATAAGTTACCTAAACTTATTAATTTTATTTCACATTGCCATTATTACTTCAATGAATAAAACCATACCATATTGCTATTATTGTCACACTGAAAAATACAGAAGTTACAGGGTTTAAATATTAAGAGGGCAGTAAGAAGGGTGTTAAATATGCTATTACAGAAAGATAATCATGTTGTCAAAGTACTGTACAGGTAAATTAAAATTGAAGATAACTTGTGTTTTTTATCCCCTGTTGGATCTGAACATAAAAATATGTAGAATAAGTCAACAAGTCACATTACATACTGACATGGCACACTTAGCAATACTGATTGAGTCAAACGTCTGTCAACAAATATTGAACTGGATAATATTTTTGGGAGACCTAAAAAGATCATGAACTGGGAGGGTAATGTCCCTGCTCCTTAACCGAACAGTCTAAGGAAAAGTATAGCATACAACGTGCATTTCACCCATAATTTAGTTGTCAGAATCCAGTATGCACAGCTCATTTTTGAGGTATTTTGGTGGTTATGTGACGTTCTGTGGGGCAGCACTGTGTTTGTTGTGGGTGAGAGAGTCCCCTGAGGTCAGAGGAAAGAAACAGAGAAGGATAAAGATAGATAGAGAGAGAGAGAGAGAGAGAGAGAGAGAGAATGCACAGACACTGTGAGAAAGCCAGTGTGTAGAGTCTGGTGTGGTCTGATGAAAGCTCTCTTCAGAGTCAGGGCTGTAGGATCGCTACCTCGCCGCTGCCTGCTGGGCTACAGAGGCTGCACCGTTGGGGGGCTAATGTGATGACATCAACCCTATTAAGAGGAGAAAAGCAGCTGTACACAAAGACACGCAGTGTTCACCTCTTTGGTCTGATAGAAGACTGTTCCAGATGCCAGTGTGATAATGACATTAGCCTCTAATCAAAGGCAGCAGTTCAGACTGTAGATGATGTTCATTTATACTTGTGACGGTAGCATGGTTTCTCATTTGCCTAATGGAGGAAGTGGGGCAGAGCAGTAAACAAGCAGCATCATCTCTGACTCTTTGACTCTTTGTTCATGGGATTTAGATAAATCTACTCTAATTGACCTACTCTGGAAATGAAACCATCTTTGAGAGAAATGTGTAATATTGCTGACGTAACGGGCGAGTCCACTATTTTTATATGTATGTACTGTATGTTTTAACGTATAAATGCTGTTTTCCCAAGCCCTTCTAAAGACTTTTCCCCATGTGACGTGACATAGGTTTCTGCATGCCTGTCAGCGTGTGTAGGGGTTGATGGACAGGAGGGCATCAGTGTTTTAACATACTGTACATCACTGCTTTCTGGTAACGGCTGAGTGGGAGTTTCCATTTTAAAAACCCCAGAAAAGAACACAGATGGACTCAACCTTTAATATTAACGACAATTCCCAAGTTGAAATCCTCATAATATCATCATTCTCAATCAACACCTTTGGGTTTCACAGCTGTGGTTGGAGGCAGAGTGTGACTGACTAAGCATATGTAATATGTGCCTGAGACAAAACAACAAAGCTTGTGCAGTGACAGTTAACAAGTACAAAAGAAAACAACACATTGCATTGCACACTTTCACAACAGGCTCTGCAGGTTTGAGGTGAATTAATGTTTCGATAGTCAGCAACCTTGCTCTTAAAGGAATAGTTCGATATTTTGGGAAATGCTATTATTGTTCTCCAAATATGGAGCTACAGCCAGCAGCAGGTTAGCATAGCTTTGCATAAAGACTGGAAACAGGGAGAATATAATCCAGCACCTTATTAACATGTTATATCTTGTTTAATCCGTACAAAAGCCGAGTTGTGGTTTTATTGGGGGTTATGTGCCGATTATTTTATTTTATTATTTCATATTTACTGTACAGACACGAGAGTGGTATCAACCTTTTCATCTAACTCTCTGCAAGAAAGTGATTTGCGTATTTCCCTAAATGTTGAACTATTCTTTTTTTTTTTTTTTAAACAGAGGTCAATGCCAAATTGCAGGAGTAGCTATACCTTCCTTTCCATTGCTGACCTAATTCAGCTGAACTTGCAGTTAAAACATTAAACACACCATGGTTGCAGGTTTACCACTCAGTAGAATGTAGATGTTAATTGCAGCTGATCTAAATAAGCGACATGCATTACTCAGCCTTGCAAAACGACACATTGCTGAAATCCAGCCAAGAGCACGGCCTGACTTCACTGTGTAAACACAAGTATTATCTGGGGTTTATTTGCTCTACTAAGGCTGATGTATATATTTCTATTCAAATGCAGAAGGTGAAAAGGCAGCGCAGATAACAAAAATGGAACAGAAATCAACTCCTGATTAGATCACACAGTGTTTATATGATTAATAGTGTTGATAAGATGTTGCAGGGGTGAATGAGGGCTGCTATTTGAGCTGATATTGTGCTGAAGAGACCCCAGTAGAGGATTAGATCATCATATATGTTGTGCCAGCCGAGGATCTTCTTATGCAGTGTCTTAGAATATGAAAAGCAAGAGTGTTTTCAAGTGTTTTAAGTGTATCATTCCTCAGGTCTGAGTCAACATTTAGTTCTTATGTCAAGTCAAAGACTTTCCCTTTTGTCAGGCACTGTGTTTGGGGGAGGGTTGATGGCTGTGTGGTGGGTGGGTGGTAAGTCACAAGGGGACACAGAGGTGATAGAGCTCAGCTGGCGAGTAATTAGCAACACAGTGGTCAGTCTGTATTGTCAAATGTAAAAGCTGCTGTACTGTTCGGCCCTGCAGCTACACAGACGCCGTGGTGCCGTGCGGGTCACTGCTGCCACGGTCATAAATTGATCAACATCACAAGATTATTGCTCGTGTTGTGTCTGAGCGTCATAGACCACATGCTCAAGTAAGTATTATGTCATTCAAATTTTGGCCAAATTATGTTTGTTCTGATGCTTCTTGTTTCTTTCCCCAAGTATTTTCTGTGTTTTATTTTTATTATTTTTATTGAGGCTAAAACCTTATTGAGTAATCTGACGATTCATTTCTGGATAACTTGATTCATTGTTTTGTCTATAAAATGTAATGAAAATAGTACACACAATTTCCCCAGACTCTAAAGTGACATAGGCCTACTGTATTACGTAAAATTTCAGCTCACTATCATATAAGACAAAGAAATGCAGCAAATCCTCACATTCACAGTAAGAGGCTGGAACCGGTAGTATTTGTCCCACGTTGCATCCTGCTTGCCTTTTCCTCTCGTGAGGGAGCTGGTTCAGCCGGTCTACATTCTGATCGGAGTTCCCACATTGCTCTGCCTTGGGTGTAATAGTGATCCATCCCGTTTCCTGACTCATCATCCAAATCAAATCTTCTGTTATCCTGCCATTCACATCCTCGTTAAGGGACAGAAGGCGTGGCAGCAGGTAGAGGAGGGACAGCAGGTTATTTTAAAACTGACTGATCTGCAGTGGCAATGTGGTTGAGAGAGGCCTCGAGGCCAACGAAGATCCAGAACGATTTTACAGCCAACACCTGCAGGTTTTATTCTATCTAGTGAAAGGGTGGTGACCAGATTACAACTAAACTCTCTACTGCTGAGCAAGAACTGCTCTAGTGGCACTAACTATTGGCAAATTTGTCTCCTGACATTTCCAGAAAAACTGTATTTCATCCTCTTGATGTTGGGATCGTGTTGTGCTGTGGCTCATTTCATTTTAGTACTCCAGCCTCTCCGTCCTCCTCTCTACATCTAATAAAGTTATGTCCTCCCAAGCATTACCACAATCACGTGTGTGTGTGTGTGTGTGTGTGTGTGTGTGTGTGTGTGTGTGTGTGTGTGTGTGTGTGTGTGTGTGTGTCAACAAGTCTAGCCATGTGATAAGATGTAAGGGGACTTTAGTCTGCTGATCAGTTCTTGTCAGATGAGACCAATCAGAGGGTCAAACATCAGTAGTTACACATGCTACTACTGTCCGTCTGCCCTTTTACACAAAATTGTGACTCTCATTTAAATAACTGCTTTAATGTAAGTGAGTAAGTGATCAGTGGAAGAGTCCACATAGAAACCAAAACTACAATCGGTCAGTTACAGTAACTGATCCAGCCCATAATGACTAATCTGCACAGTTAAAACATTATTTTTGTGATGTCACCCAACCTGTCTCACTTTCTTGTGCACCGTTGACTCAGCGAACTGATCAAGACCAAAGTCAAAGCATACGTTAAGGCTTGAAATTCTGGTTTGAAACTGTAAAACTGGTTATTGTTGACAATTGTTTAAGGTTTCACTCTGACTTATAATTATGCTTATCATAACGAAAGTCAAGATTTTGTCCAGAATTTAATTATCCAAAAGGTTTTGCATGGGTTATTCAAAACTGTGTTAAAAGAATATTAGCTGCAGAGCATATTAAAACAACAATTTAGATAATTAATTAATCTTTTAAAGCTGTGGGAGGCACTTTATTGTTGAATTTAACCTTGGATTTTGGACTGTTGGTTGGACAAAGCAAGGAAACTGAAACTTGTGAAAAGTTGTGATGGGCATTTTTCACAATTTTTGACATTTTGTGAATGAAACAACTAATCAATTATTGAAAAAAAAAAATTGATAGATTAGTTGATGAATGAAAAATGACAATAATCATTATTTGCAGCCATAAAATTCAAGCAGCGATACCTCAGCAGTTCACTGCTATGATGTTTTTTTCTTGCTGGCAAACTTATCACAGATGTGAAAGTGCACTGTAAATGCTTGAGCACCAATAGCTTACAGTTATCTTCACAGCGATCAATTCAATCAATTTAAATGGACCAAAAACTATTGGACACAGGACAATGTGTGCAGTGTGTCAGCTGAGAGGGAGTGAGAGGTGAAAGGGGTTGAATTAAAAACTCTAAGTGTAATATTTGACTCCATTAGTCGTACTAAGTCGGTCACTCAGTCATGCGGTCTGCATTAAGGCTGACATCTTTGTTTAATATCAACAGTAGTCCAGGTGCGACAGACGGCCATCTGGTGCCTGCAGCACACCTCCCATCTCCCCTGGGCCGTGTGTTGACACAGGAGCCACGAGGAGGACGCACCTTTCTGCCAGCCAGGAGCTTTTAAAAATTAAACATGGGAGATTTGATAGCCAATGTCTGTACCTTACATTGGCTAAAAACATCTCTATGGGCTGCAAATTAACTCTAGAATAGTTTATACCCAAGACAATGAAATGTAATTGTCAGAGTGAAAGTTCCCTAATAACTCTGAGGAGAGAGGTTGCATGTATTTTTGTTTTGGGCCAAAGAGAAAAAGGTTATGTGAGAAGATTTTCATCAATATGTAAGGAATTACATCACATTGTTTCCTGCATTGTCACCTGTTTACCACATCCAAATAATAATATTATCAGTGAATTTGGCTGAGGATGGAGGCATCGGGCCTCTCACATGATCATATAATAACTTCACTCTATGACCCTCTCTTTATCCACATGACAACATGCCCTCATGCCCACGATGAACCCATCTGATGACACATGACTTGAACTTCGGTTACACAACACTGCTGTTTTTATAGGGCATTTTAAACGTTTGCTTTGTGTTAGATGCCAGCTCCTCCACTTATTAAAGGTTTGCTATACAGGGGTGGAGCAGTTTCAAAGAAATGGATGAAGTTTAATCCCTGACTGCATGCACATCAGTTTTTACTAGAGATTTCTACATTGAAACGATGTTGGTTAAACTGGTCCAACATGACCAACAGTAGGGTTCATATTTGGAGACACACTGCAGTTTCTCTTTCCTCCAGCACATTAGAATTAAATCTCTGAAAACGTAAACAAAAAACCTGTGGGGTATCATTATGATTATAATTTGTGGGACTGCATGGCCTCTGTGGACATTTTCTCTCATTTATCTCAACATTTCTATTTACACTCAGCCTGCTCTGGCATATATCAGGACAATAGGTCACTAAACAAGTTCAGCCGTCATAACAAATTATCCATAGCCAAACACAGTGTGAGAGAAAGTCAGCCATGACTAACTGTTTCGACAGCGCAGTAAAGCAAAGTTTGCACAAACAAATAGCGCATCTTCATTAACAAATTCCTGCAGGGGTCTGCTCTGATGGGACAAAGTTAAGTTGCAAACAGTTTATTGTTTTTATGGCAGTGAATTGAAAGGACATCATACGATTGAGAAGATGAGATGGAGGAGGATGGCAGGCAGGAAGTGAAAATTCAGAGAAAAAAAAGAGTTGGAGGAAGCGGGAGACTTTGAGACCACACAATGTCTGCTTTCTGTCTGTCCACTCAGTGCAGCCCATCTTAAACTGAAGAAGGACTCTATTGTGCGGACGTCTAGCAAAGGGTTGTCTTGAGCTGTGATGGGAGAGTTAGTGGCACAACCATGCTGTGGAGCACCACAGGAAGACAACTTATCAAGGTCACTCTTCTGACCTCGGTTTCCTGCTCACCAGAATCACCAATTGTGTGACAGAGCAGCTCGCAGGCTTGTCATTCTGATTACTGCTTTCCCACCCAGACATTCCGCTTTCACTCAGATCCTTAACTGTGCTATTTTCATTCATCTCTTCTGGAATTTTATTCCTCGTCAGCATTTGCTCCTTCCCTTCCCGCTCCTATTCATAGTGCAGGATTTATGTCTCCTCTCTCTACCTTCTCTTATCTCTCCACACCTTGAGTTCATCCGACTATACGAGCCAGGCAAGTCCACTCTCTCCCACACTGCTGAAGTCTGTGATGCTTCCTGTGTCTGCAATATTTGGGCAAGACAGAGGTTACATGACTTCCCCCGTGCTTTGAATGTCAGTCACATGACCTACGTTCAGCCAAGAATGATGGAAAAAAGATATAACAGCCATTAAATGCCCAAAGGCCGTTTTCAAATCACATGCTGGCTACTCTGGGGTAAAAAAAAGGCCCCATTATCCAAAGACATTGGGGGTATGTGTGTGTTCTTATGAGCATTTTGAAAAACAGTATCTTCACCTCCTGGTTTCTGGGTTCATGCAAGATTCTGGTTTATTGACTGCAACCTTCTGTTTCTATTGCATCAAGGTAAACAATGTGGCAATGTTTGAGAGTGTGAGAGTGTGAATATTTGTGTTTGGCAGTGAAAGTGTGTGTTTGACTTAGTCAGGCTGTAGGAGGCAATGCCTTGCCTGTGTGTCTATAAACACACATTGGGCCATGTGGTTGTGAATTGACTCTGAATGCCCAAATACACTTTTACAACAAGTAATGTAAAGAGTTTGCCACCATATATGGCTTTGGCATCTTCCACAGGCTTTGTTTGGAAAGCATTCTATGGTATTTATTATAGCCTTTATCAAACGTTTCCAGTTTTAGCTCTGCAAAGCGAAAGAGAGCTGCGTGATGATAAAGTTTAATCTTCATATATCTGTATAACCAAAAAGTAATATGAGTCTCTTTGTTATTGTCACAAACAATTGCCTTTTCATTGTGGCTTTATCTTTTTTTAGACAAAGAGGGGGGAAACTGCTGCTTTATGGGAGTGCTGAAACACAAGGCTCTGCAAGAAATAGAAAAACCATTAATTGTCTCCAGAGAAGCTAATGTTTTTTCCGTTCTCTTTACTGTGGTATTTTTCCATGTTTTTCCAAGGCAGAGTGTGAAGAGTCACGTTGGCAGCAGGCTGCAGGCTCCGCTCTGTGAACATGATGGCTGCAGGCTCTGCAGAGGCCTCGCAGCCGTGGCACTGACTGAGCCAAATGTAAGAGAACTGGGATGTGACACGACACAGGCTCAAGCAGGTCCCGACTCACACGCAGATACAGCGAATTCACAGTAATAATAGATGGCAAAGAATAGAACTACATTCCAGAGGTGGTTGTTTATTCAAGCTTAACAAATCTGCAAGACAGCAGAGAATGACTCTTTGTAATATTACAGAAATTGAGAAGTAGCTTTAATGCAGAAAAAGTGTATGGCAAACCTAATGAAAATATGCATATGGTAAATTAAATATATATGGATTGCACAACAGTGGATCTGCAGTGAAGAAATCAATACAGAAACCATGCTGATTTTGCAGAAAGCCAATACGATGTAATTCCTGTATCAGCAAAGGTTTCATGTCGATAAAACCTTTTGTTCTCATGTCGGAACATTTCAAAAATTGTGTGTGAGTGTATACTGATTCTGTTGTGTGCTTGTCATTAATTAAACAACCAATTAATGACATAAGCACACAACAGTCTGTTATTTTAGCCTCCAATAGGGCAGTTTTATTTATACTATGGGGATTGTGGGTTTGCTTTTAAAGCCGTGTGTTGTACTGAACAGAGGAAGTAGGGTCTGACCTAAGAGGCCATGTTTGGCCATGAGAACCAAAGCAAAGTCCTCTGGGATATTTCGCCCTGTGTCATCTCGTCTGTTATGATTCCCATGAACCTTGCAGTCTGGTTTGTAGTAAGCAGAAGAAGAAAGCAGCTGCGTGGTTTCTTCTTTTTTTTTTTAAAACATCATAATCATTAGGAATAATGAAATAACTATTGACAATTTCCAACTCAAGTACTTTAATGCCAAGAGTTCTACTACAGGGGTCAGTTGTTGGTAGGCTGCATTTTATTAATATGTATAAAAGTCAGAATACAAACCGCAGTAAATGTATGACTCCGGAAATTGTTTTTTTTTAAATCTGGCCTCGTTATAGCGGGGGAGTTTAACCCAGCCATTTCATAGCCAAAAAGAGAAGGAAAGAAAACAAAAAAGAACATTAATCACATTCATTCTTTGTCAGACTGCAGGCGAAACACCCCCCTCACTTCACTTCCTGTCCCACTCTCTGCTAGCTGATAGGTTAATAGGAGTAGTCTTCGTGTGTATGTCTCAGCAGTCGTGAGAGGAGTCCATCTTCAGTAGCATGAGGTGATACGTTGATTCTCTATCTCTCTCTCTCTGTGATGAAGCATTTTTCTAGCCATCGTCGTCTGGTTGTGTGACAGATATGGAAGCCAAACACTGCTGGGCATTTGTCCAACACAAGTATTTTAAACTCTGCACAGACATTTTGTTTGATAAAGCATCTCCTTAACATCATTACACAATTTAACCCTCCTGTTCCCCAAAGGACACAACTGAATATCATATTTTGCTTTCACTGTAACTGAGTTACGCAAGGAACTTGGCATATTGGTCTACTGGAATGATACAAAAAAGTAAATCATATTTATTCATTTTTTTGTTATCGATCAGCCGATATCTCAGTTTTAGCAATTTTTCACCCACTCCTGCGGGTTCCTTTCTCTCAAATGGAATCCTGCTTTCTCTGATGCATCCCTCCCTACCGAGTTGCTTCCAGCTAAATGTGCACATTATGTAATTTACCACTAATTTCCCAGGAAAAGTGTTTTGAAATGTGCAGAGGCAGGCAGTCGCAGATCTACGTGATCAGAGTCAGCAGCCCCCTGATGTAAAAGCCAAAGAAACAAAAAACAGTGGCTCCCTTCTTAACAAAATAAAACTAAAATCACAAGGTACAACTGTACTCAGCAGCACAAACATCTGCTTCCACTATCTTGCAGTGTGAGTTCAGGAAAGCATATTCAAAGTCCACTTAGATGATATCTGTAACTGTCAAGTGAGATAAATTGTGCAATAATCCTGAATATGCCTTTATATGACAGTTACAGCTCTAATTAGAGATTGTTTCTATCAACACACACAAATCACAGAGATGAGGAATTTGCCAAACTTGGCCCATCTTCTCATTCTGTTTACTCAAGGGATAATTACAGCATGGGTGATGGGAGTGAGGGATTAATGAGGATGGGTTCAGGCTTAGTGGTACCCAGGACAATCAGTGAGGACCAGGTAAAAGAAAATCCTCAGTGCTGCTTACAGTAATTAACGGATTTGTTGTGTGTCCGCTACATTCGACTGGGCCACCCTGTAAGTGTGTGGTGCTTCATCAAATCTGCTTTAGATCATCTTGTGTGTATGGCAACTGGTACTAATATCTGCCAGAGAGTCTCACTTGCTATAATCAAACTGTGGGTGGCAACCATCTTTCACCGTTTGAAAGGTAAATTATTTTATTCATCTGTGCAGGGGGCAGTGTTGTAGTCGAGTCACCAACAGTGGAGTCCCATTCAATTCTCGAGTCCCCAGTGTTCGAATCCAAGTCTGAGTCACCAAAGAAGAGTCCAAGTCGAGTCCGAGTCGAGTCACCATTACCTGAGTTTGAGTCTAGTCTAGTCTTGAGTCCCCAGTGTTCGAGTACGAGTCACTAAAGAAGAGTCCGCTGTCCTGCATCCCTTTGCATCTTTCAAATGTGAATATGTGGTAGGGGGGTCGACGTGCATTATGAACTACAGTTGCAGGTGGAGGACACACGCCCTGACTCTGCATGAAACTGTTACAGACTAAATATATATCAATATCTTATATCAATTTTTAATGACCTATTACACATCCAGGTTTTGAGTCCAAAACGAGTCACAAGTCAAGGACTTGAGTATAGAGGAAGGATACCCAACCCGAGCCATATATGGTGGCAGGCTGACCAAATCAGGGTTGCATAGTTGAAACTAAATCAACTTTTAGAGAAATTCAAACCCGACGTCACGCTGCGTGGCCAATGACATAACTTACCTGCGATCAGACAAAACACAATGAAGTGTAACATTATGTTTAATGTGTAGTCTCAATTTGGCCTTGTTTTTAACCCACTGTAATGACAGGCCTCACATCCTGGTTATTTATTGAAAGTAAATGTGTTTCTTTTATCTGTCGATGTGGACTCACTCACTCGTAGGACCCGGTATACTAGCAGCTTGGCAAAATGCTAGCACCGTGGGGAACACAAAGGAGCCACCAATGGGCCATTTACAGTAAGCGACAATCCCACACTGCACACAACCCTGCGCTTATCACCTGATTTGGTGTGAATGCAAACTCATGCAGTCGTAAATGCTGACTGTTTGCCATTATTTACACAATAATAGCTGGGTTTTTAACAGGTGAATTTGCATTTTAAATATTAGGCATTTAGGTGGACCACAGCTTTGCCATCACACACAGCTCCTGTCCACATACCTGATAAATGAGGACTGATATTTAAAATGGTGGTCAGAGAAATAAGGAGCAGAGGTCAGCATTGAGGCAGGCATCAGGCCATAAGAAAAGTGAGATCATAGGCCAAAATCCAACTGTCATTAGCATGATTGCTTGTTAGCTTGAACACATCCTTCCCCAACGCATAGTGCAGGCTCTGTTTTGTATCTGCATATTTTCCACTGCTTTTATCATTGATTGAGGAATCATTTTCCTACCATTAACGATGCTTTATATCTACTACTCTCCTCCTGCTTACAGACCACGATCTGGAGACTATGTGCAGTAGAGATGAGTAATGGCTTGGATCCATTGCTTCCTCTCTCTTCTCCTCTCATCCCCTTTCCCTGAATGATTCTCAGTCAGCTGGGGAAGGTGATGTATTGATGCACTTAAACAGCTGCAGACCACAGGGAACCAGCGTGTCCTAAAAAAGGAGAACTCAGCAGTAGAGCCATAAAAATTTCTGAAGAAGTGAACACTGATTATTTGTTCAAAGTTCTCTTAGCATGATTTTCCATTTTTTCATCATGGGTTGTCATACACTTTTACAAAGTTCCACTGCAGTGTGAATGTTATTAGCTGTGTCCAGAGTTCACTATATCCCAGCTGAGTGCTCAACAGTGTGACGCAGTGACATACCACCAGGAGACCTAGATAAACGCTAAGACGAACGGCACCCACTAAGAACCATCTCTCTTCTGTAACCTCCCATGCCCTCGATATCAGACATGATTGGTGAGGCTGGCTGAAGCAGGGAGCATGGGAAAATAATGTGTAAGTGGGATTTATAATGTCTGGTGCTATTTCTCATCTGAATTTATGGACAAAGTGAATATGTAAAGGCAAAGGTGAAGTGATCATTAGCTTATCTTATATCTAATATGTCACTCTTTGCATTAGTGGTTTTTTTGTTACTCTCCTCAGTGGGCCCATAACTAATAGTACCATTAACCAATGTGTGTGGATGAGTTGGTACCACCTGTGAGGCTTGACCACAGTAAGAGCAGAGACCAAGTTAAATGAAGCAGGAGGCTGTTAGTGAGACGTTATGCTTCATAAAGCAAAGGGGAGAGTAAACTTCTGCTCCATCTGCAAACAGCTGCTTCGCCTTTTCTTTACCTCTTTCTGCGTGGACGCATGGGGAATTACCTCATCAGGCACACAGTGCTCTGTGTTGATACAGCCTCTGTTTCTGGCCTGTAAATAGCTACGTTGCCCTGTTTAAAGCCTCTCCAAAAAATTAAACATTTTGTTGAGTAAGAACAGAACTTATTTTGAGAACATTGAGTCCCTTGGTATCTAACAAGCATGCTTCAAAATGTGTTCAAAAATTAACTTTACAAACTCAAATGCCCTTATTAGGCCTGGAATGACTGCCCGTCTACACATTTGAGATATCATGTTTTCAATTCATCTTTTTTATTATACACCAATGACACTGAACTGAGCATCTACAAACTCCACCATGCCTACCCAGAGTATTATATTACTAATGAAAACAAATGAACCTACATTTATTTGCTTTAGACAGTAAAAACCTCCTTTAATTCACCAGTGAGGAGTCAGTGTCTAACTGTAATGAGCTGTAATGAAATTCAGATGACTATGGCAGATGTCTTCTGGGAATTCAAAATGATATCAACAAACCACATATTCTGTGTCACATGCAATGAAATGAAAAATGAAAAAATATTAAAAAAAAAAAAGAGTATGTAGAGTTTAAATTATGAGAACATCTTTATTTCTATTAGCTTAGTCACAGCACATAAGAGGTGAAAAAACAGTCATATCAAAATAAATTGACTGAGGATTGTCCGGTCTGTACACGGCTTTACATGAATGTCAGACGTATCCAATGATATCTTTGCAGATGATGGGCTGTCGGCTGCGTGATTTCAGGAGGGCTGCAAAGTGGTAAAAATCTGTCTGCGTCTCATTAATGCCTGAGTGAGACTGGTGGAAAAAGGGGACTTTGGGCTGTGATGCCACGACTGGACAAGACAGACGTTTTGGAGCGTTTGCAGTTCTGTTAACATGAGCAGAGTCTGTCGATCTCATCCTTACTCTGTCCTCTACACTCTTAGAAAAGCCGACCAGTTTGCTCCTCATGTTGACAAAGAAACCTCTTCCCAGTCTCCTTCCTGAATTTGGCTTCAGCTGAGTGGGCTCAGGACAATCTGGCAAGTCCATCCAGTTCTGTATGAGGTCTGCAAAGCTGTTGTCGCCCAGAACCAGAGGTTGGCGGTTGCGTCCTCTGGTCAATAAAGAGTTTGTCCAGTCTTCTGGGTCGCTGACCTCAAACGATGTCCACCTCTCCAGACAGGCGTCAGATGTGGATTTGGGTCGAATGCGTCCACTTGGTGCTCTGTTTGTGCGGAGACAGGCTGAAGATGACACCCTCACATTCCTGGTCCTCCTGAGGACCACCCCTTCGTCCTGCCAGGATGCCTCAGAGTAGCCTGAATCAAACTCCAAACTTTTCTGACTGCTGGGAGAGCCCAGGTCCAGTCTGAGGCTCAGGCCCAGCCGGCTGCTCGAGTCATCCTCGTCTTCCTCCAGAGGACTAGACAAGCAGCAGGCGGAGTCGTACGTACTGGCCGTGCTGGCATCAGATATCCGCAGGCGTGTGCGCTGCTCTCGCTGCAATGCTCGCTGCTGACAGGCACGTGCCACTGCAGAATGGCGCACTAAAGCTGGGAGTTGGGTGCTGAGGGGGCGTCTGGCTGCAGGGCAGGTTTTCTGTAGTTGTTTCAGGTCTTGCAGTGACCTCATCATGTACTGCATCTGCTCCCGTAAGCAGTCGCCGGACTCACGCAGGCAGAGCTGAGGAGACAAAAGAGAGGGGGTAAGACAAATGTTGTCAATAAATCACACACAATGGCACATAAGTACACAGAGCCAGCAAAAGCTGGAAACTGAACATTTCTTGGTCTTTCTGATGAGAGTTATGTAACTGCAGAGTTCGTGGGCATGCTCAGGCTTGCTTGCAGGAAGTTTCTACCTATGAAAGAACACCTTTTCTCTTATTTTATTCTTGACGGCCAGCTGACCTGCTGTTCAAAGAACACGACTCTTGAATAGACAGATTTCAACACAAAGCAAATTCATCTGTCCGTTAATTTGCTCGACCACACCAACAACATAAGTGAACGCCCTATTTTCATTGACTCACACCGTGATTCAACTGAAAACCCAGACAGATGTTATTACATGGAGCGCTGTACCAATGTCTAACCTCAACTATTTCTCTACACACTGAGACAACTCCAGGAGCAAAGTAAAAACATCTGCAGTACATCAAGGAGTAACTGGCGTCTTGTGGATTTCTAGATTAAGCTACAGGGTTCCTGCCCCTTTAAGGGTGCAGCGTGCCCGCTTATGAAATTCACCAGTGACACTCAGAGGAATATAATACTCCTGTTTCCTCTCTAACTCACTGTGCTGATTGGTCAGAATCAGCCAGTGAGCAGCGGCCGCTCACTCTCAAACTCAAACAGGGCATAAGATCATGATGTGATCATGTGACAGTGTGTGTGTGTGTGTGTGTGTGTGTGTGTGTGTGTGTGTGTGTGTGTGTGTGCACGCTCATATATGTATTGTATATACATATTAGTACATATAAGTACTGCTTTCACATATGAGTTTGTTTGCTTCAATTAAATCAGATTCGACAACAGTGCTGCAACAGCGCTGCTTTAAAAAATAAGAGACTGAGCTGAGAGAGGTGAGATATGTACACTCAAACATCAGAGGAGAACCACAGGATACAGGTTCATATGTGGCCATGGAGGTCACATCCAACCCAAGCCAACATAACTAAATGTCATATCACCTTTGAACCTGTAATGACTTCCCTACTCTGAGTCTGCACACTCATTTTAAGAATGTGACCCTGCTGCAAGACCTTCTGCACCCATCATAACTCTGTGAGATGTTGCAAGAACTTGAGAAAGTACCTAAAGCTTATAGTCATGGAACAAACAACGCATGGCATAATACTACCAAACTAAATATTTGATCATATAGGCTAATGAAAATAAACTAGGCCTACTCATTAAACGCAGTGAATGTCCGTTAAAAATTTCCATATGCTGCAGAATCAATGATTTACTCCAACAACGCTGTTTTTGTGTACAAACTCATGACTTCACACTATAGAGGCATCTGAGCATCACTGACCGTTCTGCCGTCTGCTGCATTGACATATGTTTTCTCCATATGTTGGAAGACTACCGGATTGATCTTCTATACTCAAATATAGTTCATTTACAATATCGCTCGAGATGAGCAAATAATTGCAACCGCAGAAATAAAATAAGAAAAAGAAATAAAAGTGCCTCGCTTTTATAGTAGGCCTTAGATTATAAAATAGATTATAAAGAGAAAACGAACTCACCATCTCCTCTCCTCTCATCTGTAAAACTCCTGCAAGAAGAATTATGAACCAGTTTTAAAACAGGACCACAGGCATTATCACTCTTTAAGAAATCACAACGGCGTATAAAAAGTAGGCAACACAAACACACACACACACACACTCACTTCTAATGTAGCAGCCTCCGTCCAGAAGAAATCCTATGTACCATTAAAAGAAGAAAATGTCCCGGTTCGTTCAGAAGGTGTTGCGGGCTACAGCGTCACCAGAGGGGATCCGGTCCTGACTCCTCGAACAGAGGCAGATGTGCTCAGTGAAATGTTCAACCCTGCTCGCCTCCTTTTTTACAGCCTCGCGCGCTGCAGCCAGTTACAGCGACTTGTGTCTGAATAAGCCAATCAGAGCGCAGGAAGCTCACACAACTCATTTACAAACCCACCTCTGCTTGCAGCTAAACACAACCGCATGCATGCAAGAGATGCAAAGAAATAACCCTAATAAATGATATCTTAGACCACCACAGGATTAAAAAATACTGTTTTCCCTTCTTACTCTTATCACTTGAGTGTATCAAGTTTAGAACTAAACTAAACTTGATACACTCAAGTGATACTGGAGATTAGCTGAGTAGCCTATAAATGAAGGAGACCATCAGAAATCTTTAACTTCAAATTCATTTCACTTCATGTTTTTGTTAAATTGGGTGAAATAAACCAGTTATAAATCATGGAATTACTTTCTGTGGTCCCTTCATGTGAGTTTGTTTGTGTCTTAAAGCCTAACACTTTGTAATTGTGTCCATGACTTAATTTATTACATTATGATCTATCTTGTTCATGTACTAAATACTTCCTTGATCAAGCATTTCTACAAAATGACAGGTAATCTTGTAGACAATTTGCAGTACAATTTCCCCAACCATCCAAATATATTCTGTTTACTATCATAGAATACTTAGAACCCCATCACATATTCACATTTGGAAAGCTGTAATTTTGGATTTCTGGCATTTGTTATTCAGCAATTCATTATTTTTTTGTCAATTGATTAATCCATTAATGGACTAATAGTTTTAGCTCATGTATGATGCATTTGTGTGTGTAATTAAACTTAGTGAAAATGCAGGCGAGATATGTTTTGAATTCCTTATCAATTATTTTTCTTTTGTATGATTGTTTTAAGATCACATTGCAATAAAAATAATTTAAAACCATTGAACACCTTTTTTGGCTGCTTGTAATTTTAGTAGATTAACACAAGCTTGTCCTACTGGTGGCTCATTGTGAATCACTGATTCAGACCATAAACAAAATACCTTCAATGTAAATGTGATAATCTGCACCCTAATTGGGCACTGAGCCCGTAACCCTGACAGTCGTTTGGCGCTCGACCTTCTATTCACACTATTCAGTCAATGGATGTTTATGCAAATCTGAGAGGAATGCATCTCGTCACTACTGTTGGGGGTAGATCCAGATCTGATGGCCTGCTGTTCAAGTGCAGATTTGTCTCCACAGCCAAGTCCAACATTAGCATACAGGTACTTGTGGCATGTCCAAACCTGCTTGACAAACCAACTTGATCCTATAACACATACATATCACACTATTCTCATGTGACTCTTTCAGGGAGATTTTAAACACAGAATAAAATGTTGTTTAGCTTTTCCCTATGGAATTCTCTGTCTAATCCTTCCACATATTTCACTTACAGCTTCAATATACAGTACAAGCTACACTACAGACTAACATTAGAGTTTGGAAATAGTCATTTGACAAAGTGCAAGATCCTAAAAACTCCAGGCTTTCACTTATACCAGCATTATGTTTCTAAAAAAAAAAAAAATACAACATAAAGGATGGTGCCTCTGCATCCACTCTAAAAGCCCATTCACTCTACATTGTGCATTAAGTAATTACACAGGGCTGCTAATGGAGTTGTGATTATTTCAATTTTCTACACAGGTCACCCTCTATTCTGAGCATCCCTGCTTTCAGGAATGCCTAATGGATATAATTATTATATGAGTTGGTACTTGAACACAATCCATGCCCATTAAGGTCACCGATGAATAGTTTACTCTTCTTTTTTATAATACTTCATTTTATAATCATGCTGATGTTTTGTCATAAGTTTTCGCTTGACATTAGATTCATGCAAATTGCAGTGGTGATGGTCATTGAGGCTGAGCCCTCAGATAATGAGTATTTGGTTCTGTTGTGTTCAGTCTTAAGGCCAATTTATGCTTCTGCGTTTAATCGACGCCATGGGTATGTACGTATAGGTACGTGGAGATATGCCGAACCCTACGCTGTAGCCTTACAGCTCCAGGTACAACATCATCAGGATGAAGTTTTAAAGCATCAGATTTTATGTTTGTGGGTCACTGTCGTTCAATGAGTCTCTCATTTCTGGCTTTGGGTTAGAATCATTAACAGATAATATTGATTCATTAATTTAAGAGGAAAGTTCATCCCAAAATCAAAAAATAAATATTTTTCTTCATACCTGTAGTGCTATTTATTAATCTAGATTGTTTTGGTGTGAGTTGCCCAGTGTTGGAAATGTCGGCATTAGAGATGTCTGCCTTCTCTCGAATATAATGAATCTAGATGGGACTCGGCTTGTGGTGTTCAAAGCGCCAAAAACAACAACAACAAAAATCTCAACAGCAATGGCTGTTTCCAAAAATTATGACCCGGTTACTTAACATAATCCACAGACCTGGTTGTATGCAGTTTCTATTTTCTTTCTAACTACAGCCACCAACCGTGTCATGAATGAGAGGCTCGTGCTAACTTGTGGAGATTAGTTTATAGCTATCCAATACTGTTAGCTAACATTACAGCTCAACCGAGGAGGACACCATTAATGTTTACATCTCACAAGCCGAGTGTCATCTAGACATCTCTACGGACAATATCTCCAACACTGGGCAACTCACACCAAAACAATCTAGATTGATAAATAGCACTACAGGTAGGAGGAAAACTATGTTTTGGGGTGAACTGTCTTTTTAAGGCAACATTTCAACATGAGAAATGGCTTATAAACAAATAAATGTACATTTACTTTGACATATTTACCAAATTGAACTCAACAAAACCTTTTATTTTACTGTGTGCAACAACTGAAATGCTATACTGATTTTAAACCAGGTGTTTTGTGTTTCTGAGAGGCTGAATGAGAGAGGGACTGGTTGAGTCTTTCAGATGTAGAACTGCAGCGCCCTCTACAGAAAGCACTGCTAAACTGGATTCAATCAAATCAAGTGCAGTTTTCCCTCACTTTTTTTCTGTACAGGATGGTGGTAGTGTTTCTATTTCTGGCTTGATCTGCTGCTGTTTTTCATTGGTTATTTTTAAAATGTATACAGTACTTATCATATTGCCTTCATATCCTTGACTATTGATTGTTGCTGTTCATTTTCATAAGTGTATTCCTGTAACCTGTGTGTTAAGGCCTGCCTGCAAGCCAAGTTCAAGAAAAAATGTGTCCTGGTAACACTGTTCACAGTGACTCACAGACTGACTCACTGGGAGACAGATGCCAGTTGAAGCATACCAGTGGCAAGTTATATTGAATTGGCTAAAAAAAAGCACTGGTGGTAAAACCTTCCGAAAAATGTGCAGTTTCTGAGCAACCTTACCTCACCTATACACATGCAGTATTGTTCAACAAGAACTCCAATATTATGCGCCTACACTCATCAGTCCCATCCCTACTTTATTCAAACATCTCAAAATGAGTATTACTCTTCTGGAGAAGATTGACAGGATGAGTCTAAGGCTCAGTGCACTGGGAGCCAGTCATTAAGCTTTTTTATTTGTCAAATGAGGCTTTATAAATACTTATTAAATGGACAGACAATAAATATTGGTCTGTCCTCGTCATTTCTTCTCTTCAGATGGTCTTTTTCGGTCTTTATATCATAGCCCGCATATAGCCAGTGTAAAAAAACTATCCTTTTTACAAAAGTAAAAGGAAAAAAAAAAAACTATTTATTTTTGAGCTAGACAATGTGCTTCTCCACCCTGTCTTTTATACTCATTGAAAGCAAAAATCTTTTATTCAACAAAACAGTGTAGAGTGTTAAGTCCTGATCATGGTGTTTTACATTATTTACCAATTAGGTAGTCATACTTAATAGGCACTACTTTGTTTGAAAAAAAAAAAAAAACAAGCATACCTGAAGGCAAAACTGAGCTGAATAAGACTGACCAAGTAAGTCTGGACACTACGAAGAGTAAAGAATTGATGGCTGCACTTTAACAGTCCACTAGATGGTGCCATCAGCCAGTTTAAAGACATGTCTTCAGTAGGAAGTTGTAGTTTGGTTGACCTGCATGTGTCTGCATAAAACTGAATCATTATACCAAATGTGTGTAAACATTTTTAGACAAGGCCAAGGATATCAAAAAGGGTGGTCTATCCACGGTGGCCAATGTTAGCTTACTTTAGATATAAATTGCTTTTCAGCTAACATTATTGGGTTATTGACTTTCTGACTGTTCTATAATGGTGCTATTACTCCACTACATTTTAGTATTTACCACTATCCCTTATTTGTCACTTGTGTCCACAATGGATACTGTTCAGCAAAAGATCGCTTTTGTGGAAAATAATGATTATTTTAAACCCCAAGCATGTCCATTTATGTTTGAAATCTAATCCTCTTGTGTAACAGTACAAATGTGTGTGAAGTCCACCAAATCTTTTTTACAACAATGTTGTAATAAAACATAAAAGTAACAAAACTGAGAGGAAAAACTACGTGCAAGAGTCAACTGATCTCTACTTTTATTTAAATTAAATCATATAGGACTTTTAAAGCATTTTAATATTTACCAAAACACATGAACTGTTTTCTGAATTAGATTTTTGTCTCTCATTAATTATCACTATATATTCATAGGTGCTAGGCAGAAAATGCAAGAAAAATATAGGCGCACAGTAGGTCAAACAGTACTGAAAGCATTATCTAGGAATTGGTTGTAAACAGAAGTCAAGGCACAAACATACTGCAACAGACATGGAAATGGTACTATAAAAAGTGATAGAATGTTAGGTACACATACATACTTTAAATATCAGTTACATTTTTTTCTCCATAATTTCCCCCTGCTTGTGAAGTTCTTTTTTATTTTATTTTGTTCAACATTTTAACATTTTTTTATTATCATTTTTTAGGAATGTTAGATACTTTGTGCAGATTACAGAGCTAATATTTGCCATGTCGAGGCATGCAGAACAATATACGGTTTGGCTATGAATGATGAACATATGTAAACATAAAAAAGCACTTTCCTTGATCAAACATATTTATGTCCATGCCTGTGCTTCATCTCTTAAAAAATAAGCTTCATGTGATTAAAGGTTTAATAATTTGCACATCAGAATTTCTAAAAGTAAAATGAATGCATTTATATAAAAAAAGTTTTCCTTTGCCTCCTCTAGTAATTGAAAATGAAGAAGAAAACAAGAACAACAATACAATAATAAATGTTGATTTTTGTGGTCATAGCCCAAACAGTTAACGATACGAGAGACTGGATCAGCATTCGTTGAAATTCTGCGAGGCTCGTCGGGTTTTCAGTCTCTTAGGTGTCTTTACAAAAAGCAGATCAAAGCAGGAATTGTGGTTGGCCAGTGCAGTCATTCATGATGTGTGTATATTCCCCCTATCTTTATGGTCATCAGAACTCTTCAAGTAATCTAATAAAGCACAAAAACACACAAACACAAACACAAACACACACACACACACACACACACACACACGTCATTTCAAACAGGCTTCATTTGTGACTTCGTAGAGAGCTGAATCACTTACTGAGGCATTTCTTTGAACTCACCTTGACTCTTTCTCTGACATGTTTTTAGAAGAGGCCACAGTCCTTCAGGTTGTTCTTGATGATGACGTCAGTGACAGCGTCAAACACAAACTGCACGTTCTTGGTGTCGGTGGCGCAGGTAAAGTGGGTGTAGATTTCCTTGGTGTCCTTCTTCTTGTTCAGGTCCTCGAATTTGGTCTGGATGTAAGCCTGAGCCTCCTCGTACTTGTTAGGGCCTGAGGGACACAGAGTGTTAGGAGAGCTTGAGTCTGCTCAGGGGATCAGACAGTTCCAGCAGTTTCTTGAAGTGCCATTTTCTTCACAATGTTGAATTCATTATGCCTGATTTTGCCCAGCCTCTTAGGTTGTGCCTCTCTTGTATTACCATGACATTTGAGTCACACAGATAATAGATTTGTTTCTCTGAATAACAACTACCCAGCAATGTTTGAAAATCTGGAAGGTTGTTCAACAACTGCTCTTCTGGAGATATTTCTAGAATCCTCAAAGACCCTTCTAACCATCAGGGTTTAATCTTTTTCAGAGAAAAAGATGCACATCTTTGTGACGTGATGTGATGGGAATACATAACATGCTCAAACTGGGGCTGGATTAATTTTTTTCGATTTACTGACAGAATATTTTACTGGGTTTAAAAAACTGAAAAGGTTTTGTCATTCAGTTGGCTGTGTCCTGTGGTCGTATTGAGACGTTAAGACTGTACCGGTGTACTCGGGGAAGCAGATGGTCAGTGGGCTTTGGGCGATCTTCTCCTCGAACAGGTCCTTCTTGTTGAGGAACAGAATGATGGAGGTCTCTGTGAACCACTTGTTGTTGCAGATAGAGTCAAACAGCTTCATGCTTTCATGCATCCGGTTCTGGGTGGGATGGGCACAAATGTGGAGATAAAGAGATTATTAGAGAGCACAACTAGGGCACATAAAAGGAAATGAGTTCACTGAAAACCCAACCTCTCCTCCCAATTTCTATTATCCTGGGAACGGTCTCTCCTCTACTCTCTTTTTCATTTATATTTTTATAAATTGAAGGAGTCTAAGCTTAACTCACCATCTCCTCGTCCTCAGCCAGGACCAGGTCATAAGCGCTCATGGCAACACAGAAGATGATCGCTGTGACTCCCTCAAAGCAATGGATCCACTTCTTCCTTTCTGACCGCTGGCCTCCAACATCAAACATCCTGTGCACAGTATAAACATGCCGTTTGTATGGGAGAGCGGATGGGACTGAGCACAGGAGAAACAACACTTTTTTCATACAGACAGACAGCAGCTTTAAGGTCTCCCTCTGGAAACGCGTGTGCTCTCTCTCCCTTTCTATACAGTCAATTCTTTCTCTGCCTCCTCCTCTCTTCAGGACTGGGTGTTTCACTGCACAGGCCGTGTCATTTTTCCTGGCATTTGTTGGCATTTTGGTTCAGTGCAGTTGCTGTGGTAACAAGTGGTCTTAAGGCAGATTGAAACGTGGCAGCCATAGACCGTTAATATTAATGGACAACGCATCCGGTTCGGCGAAGTGCTGCAAATGCGGAAGTGCCTTAAACCTGCATTCTATCTGAATTCCAGTAGGGGGAGACACATGCGGTTGCAAAAGGAGGTCGGATTCTGTAGAAGTGTATGAGAAAGTGACCCACTTCTCACTTGATTTATTACCTCAGTAAACATTTTCATAATGAGTTTATGGTCTCAATCGCTAGTTTTAAGTCTTCTGCAACACAGAATGATGTTCATTTTTTTGAATTATGGTCTCGTTGATTTTAAAATCGGCGATAAAGCAGGGGGTGTTTTAGGGCGTGGCTGTGATGTGATTGCCAGTGTGTAACGTAACGTAGAGTGAAAGTGTTCCTCCCTCACTCCTCCCTCTCGTCTAAAATGGTCACATCCGCAACCAGGATGGCTGCACCCGTAACGGCAAACTCGACGACTCATAGCAGATCTCCACAAACCAACGGGTGACGTCACACATGCTCTGTCCACTACAACTTAAAAAACTACTACTTTACAGTCTATGGTGGCAGCGGCAGGCTTTTCACTGAGATCCTATGTGACTTATTCATGAAGATGGAGGATACCTAGATGGATGAGGGAGGATGCTCGTCTGGACGGTGCCACACTGGTGATTTTCTCCATCTAACATTGAGAGGAAGCTTTTCATCTGGCAGCTAAAGGTAAGAGTGTAACCATTTGCCAGCTTTACAGTATGCCAAGTAAGCAGAGCTCCTTATAACAGTGACACACTTTAGACCGTTTACCTCAACAGTGTGCTCATCTCCAGCACTGCAAACACAGGCTAAATATATCACGGCAGTGCAGCACTGAAGAGGTGCTGGAGGTAAACATATGCTAGTTGGATTTGATTTAGGTCTTCCAAAGAGAAATAAAATAAATCAGGACATATGAGACTTAAGTATTACCCACAGCAGGCACAGAAGCACACACAGCGTTTCATTTCCACGGTCTTGTTAGAGCAGATAATATTAGTTGTTTTTAAAGCGACTAATGTCTCCATCAGATATAAAGGACAACAAGTTTGTGTGTGGTGTGAGGGCTGACTTCAGATTTCTTTATCTCAATGGGGAATATATGTCGACAGAACACATAAACACAATGCAAAACATTTACATTGTACAAACGAGACAACTCCTGAGAAGCGTGGCTGAAAACTGGCTTTCAAAATAAACTACATTTATTTGTGTAATCCTGCTGTGGTAACAACTCACTTAAAAAACTGGGATAACACAAAAAGAAAGCAATTCATGTGTTTTCACTAATATGTTTGTCCTTCACTGAAGGTTTCTCCCCACTGTAACAGTATTGAGTGGGACGAGCCGTTTGGGTGAAAGACATCTTGAGCTTAGCTGCTGAAATGAGATCGCAACGTCACAAATCGGAAAACAAATGTTAACCTTTCTGCAAACTTTATTGACTTTCCAAAACGGGGAAGCTCTCTTAGTACAAACATAAATGCATGACTATCAACAGCATTTTTTTCACAAGATATGCATTTTCGATTGCTTGATCATGAAGTTTAAAATCTGTTATTATTATCTTTGAATAACAGTGATGCATTGAGAACGTCTTGGAGATTAAAATGGGGTTCACTGCAATGATGGTGGATACATAATGCTGAGCATGAGTTTAATCCAATAACTGCTGTCACCTGCTGAGCCCTGAAGGCATCTCGCCCTCTTTGATCAGTTTAGTTACTAGATGATGATCTAAAAAAAAATTACATATTACATATGTGTCTCTTTTCTTTTTGAAATAGCACATCTGCTTTTTAGTATTTTAGCAGAGGCAGTTGTTTAATTAATTACTGGTGTATGGCCTTTTGCAGCTGAAATTAAATGTTGAGCTGTACAATATAAACCAATTTGCACCTTTAACAATTTCAACAGTGTTTCACAAAGTAAGCAGTTGAAGAAAACTGTAAACGGGGATCTTACTTGAAGTGCAGGTCCTTGAAGGTGAAATGTGTTTCCACAATGCCCGTGGTCTTCACTCTGGTCCGCAGCACATCTTGCTGTGTGGGGATGTAATCTGGCTTGCCTATCCTCTCCAGGTCATTTAGATAGCTGATGGGAACACATCAGGAAAACATTTTCTGAAACTTTATATCTGCTGACATTCTGAATGCCTTAAGAGATATGCAACAGCTCTACTCACAATCCATTAATTGGTAATTGGTCCGTGAGAACGAACAATGCTATTGAATACAAACACTTTAAAGATGTAAATCACACACTGCACTATCCCAGCCATGGGAAAGCATCAAAATAAATAAGATCAAAATAAAATAAGTTAAGCATGGTAAGGAATAGCTATGACATGCTCATCTTTTCATATCCTTGCACAAAAGACAGTGACTTTTGTTCAAACCCTCTGATATACTACGACAGCCAGGGCATGGCATCCAATTCAGTGTTAGAATATTACTATCAAACATTCATTTTCTCTTAGTTGAAAGGAAGGTATCGGCCCTTCAATGTAGTGTTGACATTGTGCTTTGTTTGACAATATTGTCTCCATATTTTGTATTGTTTTTAATCTATTTAGAAGGTGTGTGTGTGTGTGTGTGTGTCAACAAGTCTAGCCATGTGATAAGATGTGAAAGGGACTTTAGTCTGCTGATCAGTTCTTTTCATAATCATTTTATGGCTCACGCACCTCGTGGCGGGAACACCATGGCGACCATAAACCTAGCTTTAATGTGACACTCTCACCGTGGGACCTCCCTCAGATGCCCCTTTCACACAGCCTGTTCACGGTGTGTGTGTGTGTGTGTGTGTGTGTGTGTGTGTGAGAGAGAGAGAGAGAGACAAGGGCCAAATAAAGCAATCTGAAGTCTGATAAAAGCACTTAATACAAGACCGCAATCAACTTTTACACATATAGTTATCATAGGAGACGCACAAAAAGCTGTATTGTATTGTATGTCATTCTTTCAGCACAGTATTCAACCGCATAAAAAAAGACAATGTTGTATAACAAAGTGTTGGTGCTGGATGTAATCCCATACGAGCCGCAGCCTGGGTGTAGATATTAGAGCCTCCGCAGCACTACTTCATGCCACGTGTTTGACAGTTTAATCTTAATCCTGCTCCCCACAGAGAGAGGTTTAGGCTGCTTTTGTAGTCCACACATAGATCAGATATTGTAACACTGTTTGATTTGGCCATTGGGTTTATAAAACTTGAAGATTAATTGAATTTGGTCGGCTTACACTCTACAATGAAAAAAGGTACTCAACCTTAGTGGGACAGAGAATCGTCACTGGCAAAATAATGGTCGTTTCATAAGGTTTTACAAAAGATTTCAAAACTACTACATTTGTTTAACACTCCCCTGACAGTTTACAGCACATTCTGGAGGAGTCATAGTATCATTAAAGGCTGTGTGTATTAAACAGAAATCAGTGCAGTTAATTCCTGCTGCAGCTTGCAGGCAGCTGGTGGTGAACGAGGCTTAGGCTCTCTTGTTTTCACTGGATTTCCATTTCAGAGCAGCAGTGCATCCCAGAGGATCAGAGTGATAACCACCTCTCACCAGAAGCCTCTCACAATTACCTCGCACTCTCCCTGCTCATTATACTGGTACATTATGGCAACGGGGCCAAAAACTGCTCAGAAATGAGGGGCATTAAGGTAATTAAGAGCTGCGGAGAGAGGCTGAGGTTGCAGTGTTGTTGTAGATCAGCGACGCAACTTGTCTTAAGAGTGAAAACCACTGGTTAAACAAAACAGTAATGCCTTCACTATTAATAACTGTAGCTGCTCTCTATGGGGGCCTTTTGACACAGTCAGTGCTGTCATTGAGGGAAATGTAGTATGGCATTTTAACAATAAGTCTAATAAAATGATCAAACGAAATCCAGCAGAGAAAAGTACTAAAGCAGAGCAGAGCATGGCGTTAGTGTAATAGATAAAGAGAAAAGGGGGATGAAAAGTAACAGTGATAAACCATAATATTTGGCCGGCACGGCCAACTTCGGAGGAAGTTGCAGGTATATTAAAGATCATCACTTATTTCTGATGTGCGATTATCAGCGGCAGTCTGTTGAAAGTCTGGTCACCAAGGTTTTCTGTGCATAATAATGCACATTTTATTTTGAAACACAATGATCCATATAATAGCCTTGATGTTATTGTATGTTATTAAGGCACTCACTAGGCTGCTGAGTCATTGAGCTGGTACTCTCGGGCCCGTGTGAAGCAGCCTTGGACGCCGCCGTCAGCCCACAGTCGTCGGATGATGTTGGACAGTTCTTCTGGCAGGATGCCCTGCTCCTCTGCTGCTGCTGACAGGGCAAACAGTTGGCGGGCATCGTCCTGACAAGTAAAGACACACACCATTAGATAGAGTAGGTCTCTGAAAAAGACATCAAGTGTATTAACCCTCATTATTTTTCTTCACTGGACAAAGCTGATAAGCTCGACACTGCAGAGCTTTATTCAGGACTTTCTTTTCACATGGCTAGAATCTCTTGCAAAGTACACTAATGGTGGGCCTCATTGCATTTTATTACTCAGAATTGCGGTGAAAGGAGTGTTTACAGTATACGGTCTTTACAGCGCTGTTCTCATCATTGGCTAACTGTGACAAAAGTGATTTGGAATGTAATGAGCAGTAACAAGGAAAACAAACAAAAAACAGAGCAAAGCCTCTTCGGGCTGCTCATTTTCTGCATTAACTTGCCTGGCCAACATAAATAAGATATGGTGAGTGGTTGTCAGCATACAAACTGTAGCTTGCTGTTGTTGTTGCTACCAGTGTGTGCTTGTGGTAATTGGTGCTTTAAAAAAATAGCTTTATTTAGAAATTGCAGATAGGAGCTAGGACCACTGAAAAACGTTCCACAATGGAAACAAAAACAGCATTTTTCTTTCCATGTTATGTATTTCGAAGTTCCTGCAGCCCTATGCACTCCATACAAGTCTGATTTGACATGTCTTTTGAGTAACTACCGGTAAGCTTCAATCAGATTGCGCAGGAGGGAAGTGAAGAAACAGAGCAAAGTCAACAAAAGAGTGAGCAATAGTATGACCAGAAATTATGTATCTTGTTGTATATTTGCCTAATTGGCCCTGGGCCATCACCTAATCATCTGCCATCAAACTTTGCACTGTATTGCAATCTATTAAAGTGCAGTGCCCTGGAAAACAGATGCATCAAATGATAGACATTAATATTTACATGAATAGTATTTGCAATTAATTAAATGCAACAGTACTTGCATTTATTAACCTGACCTACCTATAATAAGTGAGCAGGGAGGCATTCTGCAACTGAACTTCGCTTACTAACTAGGAGCACAAGAAGGGCCCTTCGTGTTTGACACTGGACAAGGGCTTATATAAACGTTTGATGTCAGGAGTACAAAATACAGAATACCATGGCTTTCTGATACCTACGCTGTCCTTCACCAACACAAATAACAGGCCTTCAGTTAACCTGAAGTAGTCTTATAATACAGTCATCAACATGTTTGCAACTTCTGATGTGAAATCACTTGACAGTGAGTCATGGAAGAAATTATACACATTTGATAAAAATCCAACATCACATATCTAGACAAGTGCATTGAGTTTGCACTATACCAACTGCTATTTGGTTACTAACAGTTTGCAGCAATTGTCATGTTTGGCAAACAATGAAAGCAGTTTGTTCTTTGTAAAAAATAAAGAGATCAGACAAACCAGTTCAGTCACACGCTGATTTCAGAATATTACTGGATGCTGACTGCGTCCCCTCTAGCTGTGAGACAGACATTGTCTTTTTAATTGAAATCTGTGAAATCTTCCAGGATAATGAAAGCTCTCTGTAGGCCGTTGCAGTGGGTGAAGGTGTAACTCAAATAAACTAATTCACTCTGTCCAGCAGAACATGTCATACAGAGCTAGCTACATTGGCAGAGCCAGTCCTGACATATACCAGGTAGTCAAAAAGCTCTTTCTACATAAAAAATGCAACATCTTTTTTTATTTTTTATTTGGAGACGACAAAAGTATCAAAGATGTAAAAAACAAAACTGCAAAGTAAGGATTATTAGGGTTTAAAGAAAAATATGCCTGGATTGCCTGCATTGCAGAATGCATGTTTTAGTAAAATGCTACCAAGCATAGTAAGAGTATCCACTACACATGACACACTGCTGCTTTATTACTTATTCCAATTTAGCAAAGTTGAGAGTCTGAGGTAGATTGGGTAAGCCCAGCCCGATCTGCTGGCGATTTGATTTCGCCCTGCAGCTCAGGCTGGAAACCTGTAAGTTTATCTATCCTGCTTCCGTTACAATTTTGCGGGGACCAATCACAAACTAGCTTATCCACCTGCCGCGCGACCAAGCAGCTTTTTGTTTACATTCAACAAACCAGCCACCGAAGCGCAGCAACCCGTTGCTGCTGCTGTCGCTGCTACATCACCCGGATCGTTGGTCTGATCGGTTGAAGGACTATCCAATTGCGTACAGTCATTTGAACTATGCCCCTTGATCACGCCTCTTGCGCAGTAGAAAATACAGAGCAGACTCCCCAGACTAATGTTCAATCTTAAAGGATTGAGCTTGGTCTGGTGATAGCCAGACTAAGTCTGAGGAACAGGTAGGTCAGATTTTCCTGTGAAGCATTTCCATATCCTTAGAAACATAGCTCTAAGTTAATAGCAACAAAAACATACAATATGAGCTGAAATATGTGCCGTTTATTTGAATTGTTGGACTGTGTAAAATAAATGACAGTGGTTTTCTTTTTCTCTGCATTGTATCAATTCAAGCAGTCTTTTGAAGTTCACTTTGAGGCAGGAGTTGACGGATTACTGTATCATCTAACTAAAGATACTTCAATTAGAAATTAGTGGTCTGTGAGGATAGAATATATGATTCGTATGAGATGATGGGTCCGTAGAAAAATGCTCTCCTCTCTCATGAGTAATGCCTGAATTTTATCTTCCTGGGTGGAGAGGATTTACTCTTTTCTTTAACCACACACACACACACACACACACACACACACACACACACACACGGCATTGCAGAAGTCAATCTTAAAGCATCTGCTACCCAGAGTTGATTTCCAAGAAGAGCCTGTCACACTGCACCCGAGAGAAATTCTTGAGCTGCATAATTACTGCTCCCTTAAATCCTCAAGGCTAGATATGGGTGGTTAAGATGGAGAAGGAGTGGAGGCTTTGGCAGTGATTAGTAGAGATGATATCACTGAACTGAGTGCAGCCATATTACACTATAATTTAACAGGTTCCCAGAAGGTTTTGTTACTACCTTGAGAACAATATGGCACTTGAAGCTATGTCTGTTTTTAAATGTATCCGTGACTATGTGTTTATTAGGTTATAATACTTTTAATGAATCAAAAAAGAGGCACACTGCTTGAAGATGCTCTCTGGCTGACATGTCTTTCAAGTTTTGCAATGGCTTATGCTAGCAGCCGCACAATCATCTTTCTACAACAACGCTACCATCTTTGCTGTATTTCAAACACCATTTCAATTCCGTCTTGCTGCTGCGGTGACGACATGTAAAAAGTTACAAATTTCAGTGTCAGATACCTACCGCTCTAGTAGGTTCCTCATAGTCAACCTTAAGGTTGGCCATGGCTTTAATGATGGCCATTATGGACTGGATTGTGTTGCTGTAGACAACAGCTCGGTACTGCTTACACTCATCTTCTGAGTATCCATCCTCATGGATAATCCTGAAAACAGAGACCAGAGGGAGAGAGGGGATGTGCAAGAGGAAAAAAGATTAGTATGTCATTTCAGATATAATCACAATGTGACAATGAAACATAATAATGACTTTATTATCTATGATTACACGTTACATACAATGGTGTAAAATATTTTTTGTAGTTTGCTGGTTTTTTTGCCCCGGCATTTGCCCCAGATCTGGCTAAATATTTCATCTCATTGTGAAAATGTTGTCCGATTATTGAATAAACCTTTTAAGATTCTATATTTAATTGATATTTCATTAGATCCATCAAAGAGGATTTAGTACTGTATGGATGTCTGAGATTACAAATCACAATAATGCTGGGATGCGGCACTGGGAAAATTCAGCCTTTTTTGTATCTCTCAGCTTAAGGACACTAGAACAAATATTTACTTGGTTTTGGAGCTGTGGAAAAGAAAGGAAGAAGCATGTGGTTGAAAAAGCATGGGGCTGAGACAGAAGCTGCTGGGCTGAAAACCAAACAAAACCATCTCCAGTGGCCTGGCTGTCATGGCCTAGAGAGCAGAATCGCACAGCCAGGATGCTCATTGGTTGTTTGTTGAGCTGAATGGGTCCTCATTAAAATGCAAGTGAGCCCACTGTGAAACACTGTGAGGCACAACTAAGAGGACTGAAAGCCCACAGTGTTCTCGCCTCCTCCACACAATATTTAGAATTTCAATTTTCGATTTACTTGATCGTGAAGCACTTTGCAAACTCTGTTTTAGAAAGCACCATTCAAATAGGTATTTTATCGTAATCTGACATTAAGTTGACACATGTGGACAAGGTATAGCTGGACACAAAGTGTGATATCGTGCTTTCTACACCTGAACGCCTCGTTTAAATGCAGATTTAAAGGTTTGATAAAAATAACTTGTGGAAAATGTCACTTTATCCTGACAGTAGCACATCAGACAGATATTCTGTGAAAATAATTTTGCCTCTACACCTCACAGTTCATAAAATATATATGTATATAAAAAAAAGCTAAGAGCTTTTAACTGACCAGAACAAGGCACTATCCACACCTGAAACAAACAACTTTCCATCAAATTTAATTCCTTCAGAATGAATCAGACAAACTGAAATGAAACTTGGCCATTGTAATCATATTGTATGGACTCTGTGAGCTGCTTCCTTCTCATTTAAATATTTAATTACTGCTATGTTAAAAATAACTTGCAAGTCGAATGTCAACCAGGGGGAAATTTTCAGTAGAATACAATTAAATGGATTACATTTAAATCCCATCATGAATGCTGTCATATCCTGTGGCTGTCACATTTTTGTAATTACAATTATTATTATTTTGTCACATGTAGGTCTAGTGTCAACAGGTCATTTTCCTGAATTCTCCTTAAAAACTAGATTAAAAGAGACCCCACCATTAGTACTGCAGTTTCCTGTGACTCTCACAGAAGCATAATATATCCTTTTTGTCAGAATTATGAATAGGAAGATCCCACACATAGTATCTCTGAAATCTATTATTTGTCCATCTTCCTAAAAAAGACAACCAGAGAAAAATGTTTCTCATAGAAGTCTGAGTCTAGTTTAGGACTGAGAGGTTACATTTGAATAAGTTATGTTTGTTCTCTATTTTTAGGTAGCCGAAAGAATTCTCTCCTACTCCTCTAGAAAAACATACAATATTTCCATATCCTTAGAAACATAGCTCTAAGTTAATAGCAACAAAAACATACAATATGAGCTGAAATGTGCCGTTTATTTGAATTGTTGGACTGTGTAAAATAAATGACAGTTTTCTTTTTCTCTGCATTTTATCAATTCAAGCAGTCTTTTGAAGTTCACTTTGAGTTGACGGATTACTGTATCATCTAACTAAAGATACTTCAATTAGAAATTAGTGGTCTGTGAGAATAGAATATATGAATATGTGATTCGTATGAGATGATGGGTCCGTAGAAAAATGTTCTCCTCTCTCATGAGTAATGCCTGAATTTTATTTCTGTTATTTTATCTCCCTGGGTGGAGAGGATTTACCGTTTTGAGGTTTTCTTTAATCACTACCCAGAATTCTGACACTTCTACTCCTCTATGAGCGCAGACAAGACAGCGGTGTTGTGCTGTTTTCACTCGATAGAACTTTTCACAACAGAATCATCACTAATGTTATTAACGAACTTGTGCGTTTCTTGCCATGGCGAGTAATGTAAGTCAAAATGTTAAGTCAAGATAAGTGGGTTTAAGTGACCTCAGTGAGCGGATTAAAAACATGTTAAAAACCCAAAAATGTATACAGAGAAATAATTTCGCCATTTGGAGACGCTTGTTTTTGTGTTTTGTAGGCGTGTATGTACTAGGGGTGTCATGATTCTCCAAATCCACGATTCAAATAGACTTTCAATACAAACTAATTTTTTCAACTGGGACGACAATGGCACAATAATAGCCACTAGATGGCAGAAGGGTACCTTGAGTATCCTATACCCCTTTCACACAAATGGCTCAATCAGGGTTATACCCAGGTTGACTGTGTTTGAATGGGGTAACCCTCCTCGATCTACTCGGCTTCGCGACCCAGGTCACCAGGTGGGTTGGATCAGGGTAGGACAAGGATCAATTTTAATGTGAATTGCGCACAAAGTGGGTCACTACCAGCCGGGGCGGGACGAATTATGCGATTGGTTGGAAATGAGAGTGGGGCAGTCGTCACAGGTCGCTGCACATTTTGAAAAAACAACAACATACATTTTGTCTCACTGTGATTTACGCTGGGTTTTCACCATAGACTGTATTAAACTAGGATTTTCACAGGCAGCTTCAACAACAGTAGAGCGGAGCGGTTCAATTCATTTCCGAACAGTGCGCTGGCAGTGAGTGCCCAGATGTTTACTAGTCAGCCTTTTGCAGAGCGTCAGCTGAGTTTTACAGGCAAAACTGCCTTTAAAAACCCAGCGTTAGAACATAAGTTTTGTTTAATTCTCTCGGCACTGCCGTTCTTACTCCCTCTCCTGTTTGATGGTTATTTATTTGTGCTTTAGAACGTAATCACTGCGAAACAAACACAAATTAAACTTTATTTCTCTCTCTACTGTACAATGACAAATTCAAGCAGCTAAAAAACATATTAGTTCTTGTGGTAGGCTATACAGCTGGACTGGAATATGTGATGTTAGCTGTTCACTGAATATGATGTGTAAAGCCCTTCCCATTTCTAGAACTTAAGGTAATTGTTATGCATTGCTCCCAGGTTGTGACCCAGGTGATTTCTGAATTGCCGTGGCCAGGGATGTACCCATGTTGACTGACTTGGTTTGAATTTCCAAAAGAAGGGTTGAACCCTGATCAGACAACCCTGGTCAGTGGTGTTAAAAAGAGGTATACGAGTTTACAAGGTGCAATTGAATGCACCATACGTTTAATGAGGTGCACATAAATGCACCATGGCGTCCCTTCTGAGCCCACATGCTTTATCTTCGTTGTTTGTTTACATAACTCACTCACCGGGAAAGCAAAATGTTGCCACACCGGTAACTTCAGGGAAGCAGAAGGATTTTCCAGTTCTATTGTTTCTCTGTCATCTCTGACTCAGCAGTTGCCATGGTGTCTGGAAAAGTCAAGCTGCAGGATACCGGTAGGCTAATGTTACCCTGTGTCTTTAGCTGCATGCTACCAGCTGGTAAGCTACGCTGTGTCTGTTGTTTTTTTTTTTTCTTCTGATGTGCGCAAATAGGTGGGGGGAAGAGAGGAAAAAATACTGGGGGAATCCTGCTTCTGATATCAAGATTTGAAATTGAAAGCTCATTTGATAAATGTTTTATTTAAAATTGACATTGTGACACCCCTAGTATGTGTACATGTATGTGGGGAAGTGGATGTGTGCTTTCGTTAATGATGTATCAAAAGCCAAAAGTATCAAGCATGTAGGTATTCACTGATGTATCAAAAGCCAAAAGTATCAAGCATGTAGGTATTCACTGATGTATCAAAAGCCAAAAGTATCAAGCATGTAGGTATTCACTAATGTGCACATGTGAGAGGATTTTAGAGACCAGTGTATCTGAGATTTGTCAAATTGCTTTAGTCAGTGCAGCAATACTAAACAGGAACACTGACTTTCATTTATCAGCTGTGGAAATGCACATCTAGCACCATCTTCTCAACCCTTGTTTTAAGGAGACGTCTGGTAGGTGTCAGAGAGACTGACAAGAGAGAACTTTCAAAGACAGGAAAAGAGCCGTTCCATTTATGCTTCACTACACAGTCATCACAGCCTAAACTATACAGTACAAAAGACAACAAAAACTAGAGTTTGTACTCCTCCTTGCTCACATCTTTTCTCATATTTTTTGAGACTGAAATTGTTATCCTGTCGCTGGTCATGTCAGCTTGTACATACTAAGCCTTTTCCTCGATTGACAACCTGGAAACTTTTAGAATTATTGATTTTATTTTTAAGGGGCTCACTTTATCTTCATTTTGCGAGGCTATTACAATTTTGTTTGTTGTAAATGTCAAATAACATTAGCCATAATTCAGCAAATGCATGTTCAATGTCTTGCCTTACATTACAGAATCCAAACTTGTAGTATGAAATTCCATCATGTTTTTAATCTTAAGCAAAAACCAGTGACAGTCAAACAAGGGGTGGATTAGTCCAATCAGGGCAAGGAACAGTTCATACTGATGTTTCAGTGTAGGAGCACTGTCAATCATCTTTTGTACAAACGGACTAAAAAGATGTCTTTTCTTTCTTAGCTAATGCTTACCGACACCTTGTCTGATTACGATATTAGATGGACCCTGGTACCTGCTGTCCTCCATGTGTAGCACACAATGCAGTACACATGTCAAAAGATATCTCTATTCTACGGAGTGACTGGACTCCCCAGTCGATTTGATCAATCACTTAACAAATGTTTCTCTTCTCCTTAAGGCTGGTGATAAATGTTCATGGTGCAATCCTATTTCAAGCCTGTTGGCTCTGAGCCAAGGAGTGCCAAGCTGACTGGGCCAATTTCATTACTCACCATATCGACTAGCTAGAAGATTGCATTTATCAGATGGGGGACATCCCTGTATACAATATCAGATGTAGTGCATATTCCAAATACATGTGCTTGTGCTGTTAAACCGTACATTAATTTGTCAGAGATGATGGAAGGAAAAGTAAAACAATGAGCAGTCACTCACTTCATCTGCTTCACAATGGTGCTCTTCCCCGACTCTCCAGCACCTGCAGAGAGAACAAAAACAGGCAGAGGTTAAAAATACACTCCCGTTAGCTGAGAAATGTAAACAGGCAGCCAGTGAGGCCGTCTCACATCTGGACCCTTGTCTTGCTCCCCTCCCTTTACCTCCCAGTCTTGCCTTCAGCGCTGCAATATATCTCAGTTCTCATTTCCATCCTGGACCAGGCTCCTGTACCTTCTAACTGTATACCTACAGGGTTTCTGCCCCTTTAGTTATAACTTAGTCAGTTCTATCTGTAGTCTGAATTCCAATGGTAATACAGAGGTGTCCTAATTTCACAGTGGAAACAACCCTACCTCTCTCAACCTCTAAAGGAACTAAAACCACCTGCCATCATCTTCCCCTCTTTTTATTTCAAGACACTTTATCATGGTCAACATTTTAATGGAAATGTCTCACACTGACAGGATATGGGCTTTTCTTATCCTCTGCTATGTTTATTCTATTAGCCTGAGGCGACCAGAGAAAGAGCTCATCTGCCACAAGGAATCTAACACTCATACACACACCCAGGAGTGCCTGTTAGTGCACTCTCCATTCGTACTCGCCTGGGGTGAAGTCTTTCTGGGATGACCCTCAAAATACACTACTACACAGCATGCAGCACGCACATGCACAGCGAACCCTCTGGGTAGGAATGGGCTAAGATAGTTGCCACAGACAGCTGTCCGCTTCTACTCCTCTGTGGTATATGAGCTCAGACTGGCTAATAGAGCAGAACGTGCTGTTTGCCTTGAAATAAAAACAGTTTTTTAACAAATATCCAACAGATTTTCATAGTCTTGGTTTGTACTAAGGCTGACCAAAAATGACCAAAAATGTAACAAACCAAATGGACGTGAGCATCCGATGTCTGGGTTAAAGTGATTTTCTGTTGAAACCTACAAACACATTGTGACATTCTCCATTTTACATCCACCTTATGGTTCTGAAGTCCCCACATTTCCCACCACCAAGACATTTGCAAATCACATTGTGATGAAGCACTCATCTATCTGCTGTACAGTCTGTGGGCCATATTTTTAAGCAGAAGGAAAAGTGAAAAAAGAAATGCTCTCTCTGGCTCACTGCATACCTTGAATTGAAAACTGTAAGTTTATTCCCTGCTGATGAAAATGAGAAACAAACTAAGATACTGACTGATTCAATGGAAATGGAGTGTGCATTCCATATAAATCCAGTATTTTATGTCAGAATGTAGATGGAATACTTAGCTGTGAATAAATCATATGTGCCATTACAGACCAGCTTTATTTGATTTAAGCTGGTTAAAATCACAATATTTGTTTAAAGCCAAAAGGCTTCAAAATATTCTTCTCTTAACCCTCCACACACTAACTCTGCATAACTATATATTAACAACCTCTTAGGTTTAAATCACAAATAAAGGAAACTAATACCTGTCTAATATCTGTCTCACAACATTATTTATAATGTTGTGAGACAGACATGACAGAGTTTGTCCCTGGAGCCTCTCAGCGGCAGATATGCGAGTCTGGAGCCAAACTGCCAGAACATACTTTCTAGACCTATGAGTTCATGAATCTGACTGACCAGGGTCGAGCTAGCAGGCATCACACACACACACACACACACACACACACACACACACACACACACACACACACACACCTGAAAGTAGTAAACATGCTCTTTGGAGTTTGTCCAGTGAACCTGAATCTGCTAACAGTTAGGAATGAGTGGTGAAGTTTGGCACGTACTTTAGTGCTTTAGTGCCACTGCTGCTTTGGTTAACAAATAGGTAGCAGCTCTCATCACTGCATAATACAAATACACTTAATGTCTTGGCAGACAGGAGAGCCTGTGCATGTGGAATCTATCTAACGTTCAAATGAATTGACAGCTAAATATAGGCTGTTCCTCATTACACATAACAGTAACTTCAATGTCAGAGGGCAACACTAAAATAATTTAACTGAGAGAACGGATTGGCGTATAAAGTGGGGTTTTATACATCCCAAAATAGATGAACAATGCACTGCTGCTGTAGTAATCCTTATGAGTACTTCAGCGACCAATGTATGCAGAGGCAAGTGACGTCCTGCACTGCACTGTTTCGCTTTAATATTGCATACTTGGCTAAATGAAATATACACTGGACAGCTGGGACTGCTGAGGGCTCATAGAGGATGCTGTCATTGACGTGAGTGGCAATCACTCTTAAGATTGGAGCAATAAGCGTATGTTGCTGGTAGTTCTGTGGGAAAGAAAAACTCAGGGCCTGATGACAGTCGAACTGATACCACTGATCCTGTTGCTATTACACAACACACTTTGCCCGAACTGTGGCTAATTCTGAATTATCACCATAGCTCCCTTTGGACCATGGAGGCTCAGAACTGCAGCTGCAAGAACACATACACACACACCCACACACTGACCATTTTCACATGCCCTATTAATACTACTGCTTTCTAAAAATCGTTTGGGGGGAAAAAAAAATATGACTCAGTACTAAAAAAGCAGAGCTTTACTCTACAGCAAGCTATATCTGGTAGCTTGTCAGTTTGACCAAGACACAGAAGAATCAGACTGCTTGTATAATGCAGGGGATGAAGAAAAGTTGGGTTTGCAGGATAATAAATACTGTCCACTGCCTAGCAACAGGGCAGCATGTACAACAGTTGTGGTTGTCTTTGACTAATGGTAGAAAAAAGGACTGCCAGTTGAGTCTCCAATTTCATTTGAATGATTAGTTTGCTTCTGTATGTCTGTCACAATTCATTCACTCTCACTAATAAAATACAAAAGATGTAGGAAATGGATGTGGATGAATGTGAGTGTGTGTGCATGCTTACTTATCCATCTAGCATGACAATATGTACTGTAGTACCAGGAGATTTAAGCAGGGGTTTTGTAAGTCTACCAGCAGGACTCAGGAAATTGCCTGATTACAGATGGGTTACAATGTGCCTGGCAGACAGGCAGAACCAACACAGAGATTGGTGCAAGGGGAACCTGTGCCAGGGAGCCCACAGGATTACCGGGAGTCCAGCTGCTGCAGGACAGAGCCTGGGCCTGACCCATGATGGATGGACTGTATTCATGTGGGGGTTTCATTAACAGAAACCAACAGGTCAGATGAGTCATGGTAAGGGAATATGGTGCTTTCTGGATGCGTTCCCCATGCACATTAAGTCGGCAAACACTTAAGAAACATGTTTTAATGAAGTCCCAGGTGGCCACAGACTAAAGTGAACCTCCGCTAGTTGCAAAGAAGGAAAGAATACATTCAACCCTTTGGATCAGGTCAGTTATCCAAAACAAGGTGTGTTGTGGCTCTAGGGTACCTGGTGGTTTTATTCATTTAGAGAGCCGATAAAGGAAATTACTCCTGTTTGTATTTATAGACACAGGGGACCCACTGATTTGGTGCTCGGCACTTCATTAGGACTCATGAGTACACCTGTAATTGGGTCTCTATCTACCTTTGTGTGGCCCTGAGCAGCTACCTACTCAGCATCCAGCATACATGAAGGTGATGAGCTAAAAGTTGAGAAATCTAAGCAGTCCAGCAGTAGACCAGATGTATGTGTGAACATTATATATAGAAAAGTAACGCACACCAAAGGCTGTTGTGAGGTGCTGATCACTGTAAGTAGACTTGAAAGTAAGAAAAAGGTGTCGCACACTTTGGCTTCATATGCCTTTCTCTATTTATTCTGATGATGTTTCGGCCCTCAGGCCTTCTTCACAACAATTTGTGTGACCATTATAGCCATGGACAGCGGTAGTCTTTCAATGCCCAACTGCTTGCTGAACTTCACCTCACTAACACAGACAAATGACTTGCTTGAGTCATATTCAGTGTATCCGCAGCCTTTGAGCTAATTAAAGCCACATTTGTCTTGGTAGGGGAACGGGATAATTAAAAAAAAATGGCACACAGCACTACGTAGGGCTGGGCAATATATCGATATTTTATCGACATCAATTCTGTACATTTCATTTGTACAGAGAGTCTGGCCTCTCTCCATTGACAAGTGTTAACTTCCTTGAAGGCGGGTACTCTGTTGAAGTTTAAAACTATTGGATCTGCCCAGAGCCACTGGATCTGCCATAACCAATCACTAATGTTTGGTCGTGACGTATGTCATGCGCATGTGCAACAAGAGGGGAGACCGACAACAACTATTGGCTTATATTTAGCATTAGCATCGTTAGCGTTAGCCTTAGCCAACTCCTTCACCACTAACGGAGCAAGCTGGAAAATCAAACTTTTCCCGAACCCCGTGGGGAGGAGGGCCAAAACATCATGGCCACCAACACAACTCAGCAAAGATTGTTCTTGCTCGGGCTTTAACTTCTGGATATTCGGCAGCGTTGCTGCCACAACGGACCGAATGGCTTCGCTCGCATCTTTCTAGTGCACGTCCTCAACGTCATCGTTCTCAGCCACCGGCGAAAACCTAAGAATATACCGCAAACCCAGACGGAGTACTGAAGGGAAATGAAAATTGAGCGGAAGTAAGTAGGAGGGTGGAGCCAGGCTAATATGAGACTAGAAATATATATATAACATTTTGGATATCGTAATATGACACAAGTGTTGTCTTTTCATGGTTTTACAGGCTGCATTACAGTAAAATTATGTAATTTTCTGAAACCAGACTGTTCTAGTTTTGTTTTGTTATTTGCCTTTACCCACTTAGTCATTATATGCACACTATTGATTATTGATCTAAAATCTCATTGTGACATTTTTTTGTAAAAGCACCAAAAGTCAACTCTACAATATCGCAGCAATATCGACATCAATGTATTTGGTACCTGTGCTTCGTCAGACATAGAAAAGCTAGGTGTCTGATTGGTCTTTAGGTGTCATATCCTCCAAACTGGGAAGTAGCCATCAGCACTAAGGAGCTTTCTTGGCTATCTGGATGTTGCAACTGTGAAGCAAAAACCACCTGTGCACCTTTTTCTGTAAAACCTACTATCTAATAAGGAATTTCAGTTTTCTTTGGCAGAAATAGGATCTGAGAGAATAACTGACAAAGCCTTTATCGACTTCCACGTTTGACCAGTGATCAAACCCGACGAGAGGAAGAAGCCAGCTCTTTTGTGAGAAATCCTGGCATGCTCGCACCGTCTCTAGAGTTTCGTTATTCAGTGAAGCATGATGAAACTGACAAGTCTGGACATAAAAGGAGGAACAAGAAGGGTACTTCCCCACTGTTCTGTGTCAAGACTGAAGATTACCTGCTTAAAATAATAACTTAATTCTTTATCTCCCTGCAGTGCCTATGCGTTGCATCAGCATCCTGCAGCCACAGCATCATCAATTTTAAATGTTAACTGTTTCAAAGGTCTGCCTCCCATGGAATTAAGGCTTTTACTCTGTGTGAATAAATGTGTATGTGTTTAAAGAAAGTGTGTCCCATCCTGGTAGGACTGAGAGCAGGACACAAAGGCAGCAGTGTGAACCCCTGCTAGCTGAGAACACAGGCCCGCTGTTGATGTTTAAGCCTGGACCATTCCAATCAGCACTATAGCTCACACAGCTCTGCCTCCTTTCAGTCAGCATGACAACTGCCTTCGCCAGCCACAGCAAATCGTTTCATGACTGTGACTGAAGAAGTTAAATCTCTAATATCTCTAAAATCTCACATATCAACAATCTTTGTGCAGCATCGCTTACTGCACCTTTAATGTTACATGTAAATACAATTCATCTGAGGATGTAGACACAATAAGAACATACAAAGATGCATTCTTCATTTTCTAGATTTCTAGATTGTTGATATTTGAACTCAACTGCCAAACAAATACTACTACTCCTTCAGAATCTCTGCCCCCCAGATTCATGGACGCGCATTGTCATAGCGACCACTTCTGCTAGTGTTTCTGCTGACTAAATGAAATATTGCAGAATCGATGTTAGCTCACATTAGGTTGTAGATTAGCATACTGCTGTAAAGCCAACCAGTTGGGAGCTATCACAAACAATAGAAAACGGACGAGGTTAAACTGACCTAATGAAAAAATTGGCTTTTTCGGTCCCATTTAGACTTTTTCTCTCTCCCAGCTGATACTAAGTGCTCAGTAATATTATATATAATATTATATATATATAAGTTTAGCCTAATGGAGTTAGAATGGCCTCAAGTAGTGGGCACAATGAACCAAACACCAGTACAATATAATATAATCCACACATATAGGCTAATATAAACACAAGTGTGTGCTGTAAGTGTTCATGGTATTGTGTCCGCATTCTGCAGTAGTGGGTTGGTTAATACTACTCCCCCACAGTATGTTCACATAGTCTTTGTGAAGTCCACTAAATCTGTAACGGGATGGCCCTCTGGTCCTTCCTGTCCCCACACAGAGCAAATCTGTTAAATAAATCAATACCTGACAGGCTGGGACATGAATACCAAATATGAACTGGCTTTAAACCACAACTCTGAAGACATTAGAGGCAAACATTGGATGTCATCCATCCATCCATCCATCTTCGTCCGCTTATCCGGTGTCGGGTCGCGGGGGGAGCAGCTCCAGCAGGGGACCCCAAACTTCCCTTTCCTGAGCCACATTAACCAGCTCCGACTGGGGGATCCCGAGGCGTTCCCAGGCCAGGTTGGAGATATAATCCCTCCACCTAGTCCTGGGTCTTCCCCGAGGCCTCCTCCCAGCTGGATGTGCCTGGAGCACCTCCCTTACCAGATGCCCGAACCACCTCAACTGGCTCCTTTCGACGCGAAGGAGCAGCGGCTCTACTCCGAGCTCCTCACGGATGACTGAGCTTCTCACCCTATCTCTAAGGGAGACGCCAGCCACTCTCCTGAGGAAACCCATTTCGGCCGCTTGTACTCTGGATCTCGTTCTTTCGGTTATGACCTGGACAGGACTGTTGAATGTCATGAGACTTCAAATCTAAATCCACTTAGACAAACTGAGACTGTTTAATAATAATAATAATAATAATAATAATAATAATAATAATTTATACTTTATTAATCCCGCAAGGGAAATTAGGGGAGAGCGGGGTATGTTGTGAATAGAGAATGTGCACTTGTGACAATTTGCCCCATCGGCGGGTAAAATGTCACACTAGATTATCTAAAAATAAGAACACAACTAATTTGTGAATATTGATTTCCAGAACTGGAAATATAAACAATCATGCCCAGAGAATCTGGAAAAACAATACACATTTCAATCAAAACACATTAAGCGGCAAGACCACTTTACTTTGAACTTTAAACTCTAAGTCTTCTCTGGCTTGCACATAGATTCATGATAACTGCATGGAAGGCTGCAGATAACTTGCTTAACTTATCATGTTTAACCTCTGAACTAAACAGATGCCCTGTATTTGACTAATCAGACTCATCTTCAGAGTCACAATTATGGCACACATACATTTGCTGGTCTAAGGTGCAAGCATCATGGGCCCATTTGTTGCATTTTACACATTTTACCCAGGTCTCTTTTGGACGACTGTTTGAAAATGGCTCCACACAGACGAGGCAGAAGCACTCTTCATCATCTGATGATGACTTTTGTATACTTTTTCTTCTTTTAGCTGCCTTGTTCTTTGTAGGTCCAGATTTTGACTCACCCCCTTGCTTCCCTTTCTTTTGAAACAGCTTTTGCTAGATTGAGCCTTATTCTTTTCTATTTCTAGTTGCTGCTTCACTGGCGTGTCAGTAAGAATTGCTGATTTGCGTCGTTTTCTTCCTTTACTGGCTGGTCACATGTGACAACTTGCCCCAAAGTCACTGAGACAACTTGCCCCAAACTGACGTGTGCTAATGGTGGCTTAATCTCAAGATTAGCTCAACATAGCACTTCAGCTAAAGTATCAAAAGACACATTATTGTCACCTCTATTTTGTGCAAAATATTTTTTTTTAACATTCATACCTAACAAAGTTGGATTGCATAAAATTTAAAGTGCAAATTCCTTACTTTTTAAGCAGAAAAATAAGAAAATTGTGCTAACCTCAGATTAGAGCACCCTTGACCACATGTGAACAGGAAGTTGACTACAGAAGAAGTCGTCACACAAAGTGGCTATTTGATTTTTGAGATAGAGCTTCTAGTGGTGGAGTTATGAGTAGTGTGACAACTTACCCCGCTCTCCCCTACAATGTTTTCACTCTGTTGTTATTATACACATTACACACAGGCCTGAAATACACACACATACCTATACATGCACTAATGGAGAGATGTCAGAGTGAGGGGGCTGCAGCTGTCAACGGACAGGTGCCCCGGGCAGCTCGGTGCCTTGATTAAGAGCACCTTGGCAGAGCCCAGGAGGTGAACTGCCATCTCTCCAGCTAACAGTCCACCACCATACTTTGGCCCGTATGGGAACATGAACCAGCGACCCTCCGAATCCCAACCCAACTCTCTACAGACTAAGCTACTGCCACTCCAGTAGGCAAGGCAAGGCAGCTTTATTTGTATAGCACATTTCAGCAACAGAGCAATTCAAAGTGCTTTACATAAAACATTAAAGAACAGTTAAAAACAATTAAAAAATTAAAACATTAAAGAGCAGTTAAAAACAATAAAAAAAAATTAAAAACATAAAAGACGAGAATAAAATTTACATTTACTCGGGCCTCCCAGAGGACTTGTGTTAAATGAACAACCCACCCATCTAAAATACTTTTATTTTAAAATATAGTCGTCAATATAAGTCTTAGTTTCTTTCTTGGAAAAACCTTTGCAAAAACCCTTTTTTGTTGAAATTCACACTTTTTGTAATTAGTGGTCTTATTTCAACCGTCTTATTTCAGTACACTGTTTAGCTCACTTTAATGTGATTTTTCCGTAAGACATCGCTCCTCACTGACTTGAGACTTCTCACAGTCTCTTTTCTCACTCTGAGCACCCTGAGACACTTTGAGACTCAAGCAAATAACACTGAGATGCTTGAATTCCCACAATACCCCCATTAATATACAATTTGTTTTCAACAGGGAAGCAATGCCACAATAAGGTTAGATGCAATTGAAAGCACCATTAGTTAACCGAGAGGCACCTGAAGGCACCATGGAGTCCCATAGGAGCCCACATGCTTTACCTGTGTTGTTTGTTTACATAGCTTACTGACCGGGAAAGCAAAATGTTGCCACACTGGTGACTTCAGGGAAGCAGGAGGATTTTCCAGTTCTGTTGTTTCTCCGTCATCTCTGATTCCGGCAGTGGCCATGGTGTCTGGAAAAGTGCAGCTGCAGTCTACCAGTAAGCTAACGTTACCCTGTGTCTTTAGCTGCTACCAGCCGGTAAGCTACACTGTGTTGGTTGTTTTTTTCTTTGTAAGTGCGCAAGTAGGCGGGGGAGAGAGACAAAAATACTCTGGGAATCGCTGATGCTGCTTTTGATTTCAAATCAAAATCTAAAGTTAATTTCGATTAATTTTCGATTAAACTAAGCATATAGGGGAAAGATGATGAGGCAGCTGGTGATAAAGCCAAGATGAGTAACTAAAGTGATAAAGGAAGCAATGGGAATTTAAGGAAACAGAGGTAGAAAAGAAGGGGACGGGTTAAAGAGGAGAAAAAAAAAACAGCACCGAGTTGGCAACTCGAGCCGGTTGCAGGATCCAGTGAGTCTTACTACGCAACAAAATAGCCTGTATCACTTCTCCATCTCCCCTCATTCTCACTCTCTTTATTCTATAATCTAATTTATTTCAATTTTCATCATTTCTCAAACTCTTCCTCCCACTGTCCTCAGCCTCCTACCTACCAGCCGTGAGGCGGCCCGATGCCGCCTGTCCTTCTCAGCTACATGTTGAGAAATGTGCCAATCTATACTCGAGACCAGAGGCCCTCTGAGAGACACATGTGCCACTTCCTTTTCTCAGATCCAATCAAGACGGAAATGCACGCAGCTTGCATAAACACGTGCACACTCGAGAACACAAAAAGCATGCGCTCGCACACACAGACTGGCATATCTGTCTGTTTAAAAGACAAGGACGGAGAGATTCGGTCTCCTCCAACAGATGGCTACCATGCCTCGGGCAAAGAGCGAGCATGGACAGCACACTGACAACTGCTGCCAAAGCAGAGAGGGATGAGAGGCAAGAAGACAAAATCTACTACCTTTATAGATATATATTGATTGAATGTGAGGAAAGACTAAAGAAGCTGGAAGAACACGCATTTGATGACAATTCTGAGGATGCAAATTACCTCAACAAATCGGCAGCCACAGAAATCAATAACCAATTATCATTAAAATCTTCTAAAACACAAAATGCATGATTTTCCTCAATGGAAAAGCAGCCATGATTAAGTGGGTCGATGAAGAGCTGCAAAGACCAGTTTGGGGGAACTCAGACATTCAACATGTTAAGTTGCAACATGTATTACTGTGTATGGAAAACTCCTCTTTCCCTGCCATCAGCAAGGCTCTGATCATGGTTATAATCGATTCATCATTAACATCACCAATTCGAGGCATGAAGGAAAACTCCTTCATGTTCAATGAATATGATTGTGGGACCGTAAACATGCAGAAATGTAATCAATGGAGCATGAAGCACAATGTGGTAGTTCTCCAGCAGAGGTTATTAGTCACAAGAGGACAACATGGACAACACACTTCCTGAGCAATTAGATAGTGTAAAGATTAACCAATGCATCCCAGAAAATCAAGAGTGGAGAGGAGGGAGAACGAAAGGAGACAGCAGCTTTTATATTAGTCAGAGATGGAGCTACACTAATTTAAGAAAAGGAAAACAGATCTGAACTCAATTTGGTGAGAAATGTGTCAAAAAGTAACACAAATTTCAAATAGGTAGTCTCTTTGTGAATCACAGTTAATATATTGTTGTCGGATCGCAGACCATAGACGTACTGAATAGTCATAGCGGTTGGATACAAACGCCTACTAGCACTGTGTCTTCCTTGAAGGCGAGGATGCTGCACAGACATCCTCCTTCCGTCAATAGAAAACTGAAGTGCTGTTCACTGTGGCGCTGTCTCGCGCAGACCACTCTCTTTCTCTATTAAAATGAGTCGGGAAGCGAACAGCAAAACCTAACTTTACTTTTAATGATATTAAACAAAGAGAAATGTTCTCCCTTCGTCCTATAACGGTCATAAATCGATACTAGAGTGACCTACTTCCTTGTTTACTGCTGCAATTAATAAAATGCCGAGGAGAAAATAGCATCTGTCCTCACAAAAATCATCTGTTGAGTGTTTGATGGTAATTTATTTGTGCTTTAGAACGTAATCAATGTAAAACAATAGTAAAATAAGCTTTATTTCTCCCCGTCTACTGTACAATGACAAATTCAAGTACAAAACATTTGGTCTCAACTACTGCCAGAAAACGCTTAGTTACGTTGTCATCATGGTTCTCTGAGTGAAGAGACTCTCTCTCCACCATAAATATAAATATGGAATAAGTAACAGTGTAACTGTTAGTTATACAGGAGAGAAGCCAGTCATTTGAGTTTATGGCAAAACCTTTCAGTGCTCAGTTTTCATTTTGTGACTTTCAATTGAATAAAGGACTATATTGCTTCATTGAAGTTTTCTGTAAAATAGTGTTAAAATCTCGTCTCGATCTCGTGAACCCAATCTCGTGTCTCGTCTCGTCAGCTGGGTGTCTTGTCACACCCCTAGTAATAACACAAGTATCGTGTTGAGATGTGTCTGAGAAAAGTTCAGCTGATAACAGAACTCACAGGAACTCAGGATTCTGTCACCCTTGAAATATATATTATTTGTATTGTATTATATTGAAATGAATATTTACACAGCAAAAAATATCAACTCCCCTGACAACAGTTTCTCCCTTAAAGGCCTTTTCTACACAAGCAGCATGCAAGTGGACACACACACACACACACACACACACACACGGCTGTGTGAAAGGGGCATCTGATGGGACACCAGAGGGAGGTCCCACGGTGAGAGTGTCACATTAAAGCTAGGTGTATGGTTGCCGTGGTGTTCCCGCCGCGAGGTGCGTGAGCCATAAAATAATGACACCGCGTCTGTCGTTTCCAGCGCAAAGGCTCGCCAAGTTGTCACGCCGCATGGTCGTGCACCTCTGAATTTTTGAAAGTCGGCACACGCTGCGCTTTCCGTTTCAACATGGTCAGCTGGGAAGAAGACTGGCCGAGCAGGTTCGCCTGTACAAACATCTGTATGATTCTTCATGTACAGACTACAGGGAGACACATGGCCTTAAATATGTGTAAGAGAGAGACACCACACTGGGAAAACAAAGAGTAGACGAATGCATGAAAGCCTCATGCAGAAAAACTACATAACAGGGAAGCTTCAATCAATTAGAAACCAATCTGAGTCAGCCAATAGTTATTTCACAGGATTCAATCATGCTCTTTAAATTTGCTGATGAGGAAAAATAAGTAAGGTCTCTCCCACTTTCATTTCTTTCTTGGCTTTTGCCCAAATGTCTCTCCTGCCTCATTTCCTCAGCTCTGAATGGTAGCAGTGAAAACATTTGACAGAGCTGTGAGCAGGAGCGGCTATCAGGCTCGCTACAGCGCCAAAAGCAGTAATCACACCCCACCAGATGGAATGAATTCATAATTGATGCCGATTTTTGAAATGTGTGCAAGGACGAAGCAGAGGGGCACTGCAGCCTAGTGAGCTTTTTGCAATGTGCCGTAACATCTGGGCCAGGCCTCCTCGGCCTTGGCCCATAGTGCTACTACAAAGCAAAACAAGCCCATTTCCCAGTAAAAGATGACTTTACTGACATTGATGTATGATGATTAACATACTATAGTAGTGATTTTATAAAGTCCCAAAATGACTATTACTTCTTAACCAATGAAATTAGCCAGCTGCACTACAAGATAATCTCAGCTGTTCATTTGATCAACATGTTTATTCGATTTTAGCAATTGATGGATGGAAAGTATAACCTAATTGCAGAGACACAGTTTTTATTTTTTATTTTTATCAATTTGCTCCCTCTATACACTTTACTGCAACTAATTACTGTGTGTAGTCTGCATTTATATCAGTAAATAAATCTGTGCAATCAATTGTTCAAGTAAACTTCACATTTCTTCTCAGAACAATTACTCAGAAAAACAAAAGGCCTGTAAAAACACCAAATCAGACTTAACCAAGATGTATTCATCTGTTGAAAGCCATGATGCATGTGTGTCTTTGTCCCAGCATCCTCACTCCACTTTGACGTTAACGTCCATAATTTAATCACATCTTGCAGGCATCTGGTGAGGTCGGGGTTAGGATTGTGTTACATGACCTCTGACACTGTGCTGTCACCCTAGCCCGAGACAAAGACCTGGGATAGCATCAAGCGCATTATAAGACAATCCCTTTGCATACACAAACCCACATGCACACACACACACATAAATACATGCACCAACTACATGCATATTATCCTTCATCTAAAGCAGCACCTTGTTCTAGAACCAGGTTCAGACACTGATATAATACCGTGTACAGATGCTCAATCTGCTGTGATGAAAAAAAAACACGTCTTTGGAAGGATAAAGCAGCAGACAGCTTTGTTCACTGCATAAAAACATGTCTTTGCCTGCTACTAAACATGTGACATGACTTCCTGTGCTTTGTATATTTCATTTGGGCTGTGGGTTCTTTAATTTCCTTCATTTTACATCACATTCCTCCTCCCCTTTAGTTTCTCTGTGTTCTATGCTTTACATATCTATATTTAATTGTATTAGACATTATAATTTGGTGTTAAAAAAGTATTTTACCGCTTCTATACTCTTTGGGCCCTATCTTGCACCCGGCGCAGCGCAAATCCCAACGCAAGTGTCTTTGCTAGTTTAAGACCGACGCAGTTGTCAATTTCCCGTCCAGCGCAAACGTCGATTAAATAGCAAATGCACCTGCGCCCATCTGTGTACCCATGGGCGTGCTGGTCTTACAGGGAGTTGTGTTCAAGTGCATTCTTGGCGTATTGCTATCTTGACGCAGCGGAAAGTGATTGCGCCATTGACCAACAAAAACCTGGTCTAAAGTCAATAACGCAGCACGCCATTGTTATTTTAACAGCACATTAGTAAAATGCGCGCGCACGCTATACTTGTTACACACACACACACACACACACAGCAGCACACAAACATGCAAAAGAATACAAATAAAAAGATTACAATGTCAAATAGTATTATTGTGTATATCTATATATTTTATATTACATGTTATTATGGTTACTGGCGCTTTCACTTCACGCACGAGCAGATCAGTTTCTTCTCCTGAAAATCTCTCCTTCCAGTTTAGCAAATCCGCCATCATAATAGCAATGCGCCAAGGTACAAACGCGCCTGGCTTTTAAAGGGAATGGGAGATGACAATCTGATTGGTTTATTGCATGTTACTCAAAACACACCTATGATTAATTAAGACACTAAGTACAACCCTTTTGGACCATCACACCCTTTTTTCCCGCCGTTAAACTAGCAAAAGTGGATTTGTACGTCCTAAACGCACCTGCGCCAGGCGCTTCACGCCATGCGCTTAGATCGTTAAAATAGGGCCCTTTGTGTTCGTATGCGGAAGTACAATCTGGAGTTCGAGCAACAGGCCTGTTTTTCTGCTGGCCTGCGAGTAGGGAGTTCTGGGCAGGGAAGTTTTACATAATTTATTTACACATACTACCAACATTATTATGATACAAAGTTGGTTGAATATTGGCAAAGTATCTGTATTATTGTATGTATGAGCTATTGAAATGCGATTAGCTGTTTTTAAAAGCTTTTTTCTCGTATACAGGTGAAATGTGTGCAATGAAAAGTAGAGTGTACAGTCTCCCTGTCCCATGAAATTTATTAAATGTACAATAAGAGAATTGTGATGACCCCTCCCACTCTGTGGGTGGCTCTATGCTATTTTTCCCTGGTAGCTGTTGAGGAGGCAGTCTGGTTGGCAGAGGTATGGCAGGAGGATGAGAACACACTTGAATCCACTCCTCCCGATTGCCCCCCCTGCTTTCTATTTAAGAGGGTTTCAGAGTTTCCTCTCTCTCGGTCCACACAGCCAGCAGGGTTTGTTTTTGGTTTGGGTTGTCGTTTTTGGTTCCATTTTGCTTTCCACACACTCACCTACACCCATGCACTCACTACACTACTGCTACTACTGAAAAATGTCTTATCCTAAGTATAATTCAATATGGGTTAAATACATTTGGTTTTAATTTAATCCTTAACTATGTGTGGTCTCCCTTATTTTGTCAGAACCAGGAGCTGGTTCATGGCAATATAAGGGAGACCACATATAGTTAAGGATTAAATTAAAACCAAATGTATTAACAAAAATGATTTAAAAAGGCTGCTCTGGGAGAACTGACATCAGTGTGAAAATGTACAACTGTTTTGTCACTGTGCAATGACAAAATGTGCCTACCGTTTGTATTGGGCATAAACAACTGAGACATATCAAAGTAGAGATGGGTGATATAAAGAAAATCAAATATTACGATATTTTTGACCAAACACATCGATGTCGATATTGCTGCGATATTGAAGGGTTGACTGTTGGTGCTTTCCCCCCCCCTGTCTTTGATGCACTAAATCAGAAAACTAGGGGACACATTATTATGGCAGATCACTGGACCACAGTGATGTGTCTTGCCTTATACTGTACTGTTTTGTGTCACCAAAAAAGCCACTCCGCACTCACAGGAGGAGCCACTCTACACAATCATTATTTGATCTTCAGTCTCCTTTCGAGCAGCGAAATAAAGCCTAGAGCTTAACGTCTTTCTCTGGCATTAGCACTCCCACCGATTAGGCTGAACCATGGGAAGGAGTGCGAGTAGACGATACAGTTGATGAAAACACGTCATAGAATGGATTTGTTCTACTGATCCTGCACATTTCAGAAGGCCTTTTTTTATTGACCATCAACTGACAAAGATGAAGGAAAACAGGGACAAAGACTGTGGTGGTCCCGAGTTGGGAGGCATCTGCTGTGTCATGGGTTATGGGCGACTGGAATATAGCCTACTGCTGATGCATAATACATACAGCCATTAGAAGCCCCCCCTCCTGCACTAACCTTTGTACTCACGCACACATGTACAGGCACACAGACATAAGAATAGAGGAAAAAGGGTCACTAAATTATGGATTGGTGCATCAAAATATTAGCAAAAAGATGACGAATAGGTATAATATGGTATAGAGATATGGACGATATGGAAGATATGGAAAAACATGCTCAGTAACAAAAGCCAAACGGTGAGGCGTCATTTCCTTTCTAATTTGGCCATCCAATCATGTTGTCCATAGCTTTTCAAACTTCTCAAAAACTCTCTATTATTTAAGAGTGGCAATTTTGTGCTTTACTGTGGATGGTGATATTTTTTCGAAAAAGAATTATGTATGTCTCCTTACACAGAGTCTAAACAGAGCTTAAATGCTAACATAGTCGACCACACAACACAACATTGAACTATAATTATGTTAACAGTATCCTGTCAGATAATTTCATAACCATAATAGAGTGATGTATTCAACTGTCTTCGTACTACAGATTTGTTTGTTTGTTTAGAGTCCCATTAGTTGCTGTAACAACGACAGTGGCCATTCTTGCTGGGGTCCACATAATGCATTTATAATACTATATAATAAATATAATAAAAAAACTTGTTCAAGATTCTGACAACAGAAACATGCATCAATTAAAAGGTTCAGCCATATTGAAACACAACAGCGTTATGTCATAAACGTTTATGACTTGTTTATAATGTTTATGACAAGTTCATGACAGTGTCATGTCACTCTTACGTAGATACCTTCAAGTAAAGTGTAACTGACCTTACCAGATGACACTGCAATGAACTATTTTGAAAGAGCCATTTATTTGCCATTTCAGTAAGGGCAGAAAACCTTTTGAAACAATCTGAAAACCTCTGCTGTGGATGCAAGTAATTTACAAATATAACCAGACTGATTAGGTTTATGCACCTTTTTGAGGACATGGCAGTCCACAAAGTCACCAGCCTCCCGGTCTGGTCGGGGATAATTACTCTGGACTGAAAGGCCATCGATCAAAGAGCAGACGCATACAGGCGAGCAAGGCTGCCTGAGATGACTGGCCTTCTCGCAGCTCTAAAAATCAGAAGCTACCAGGCCTTGAAGCCTGCAGACATGAAAGGCCTGACCAGACCAATGCACCTGACATAGCCAGAGCAAACATCGTCGCTCAGCATTTCAACTTAAGTTTAAATGAGACACTCTGAATCCAATTTAAACTTTCAGATAAAAGGTGTTCTCTTTCAATGTTAACTTTAAAGCTGAATATAAAGTTAAGCAAATATATAAAAAAAAAAAAAAATGAAAAGTTTTGTAATTACCATTCGCATGACACTAAATTGTGTGTACTTGCAGCACTCAGTTCAATAAAAACAAAAAAATGAATTATCTAGGCCTAATCTTTCAAATGCTTGAACAAATGTATTTTCCCCAAATTAATCTAATGTTTAAAACTGGACTGACATTGGCATTAGGATTGAAGAAGAAGAACCTAAGTAAGTTCCTAAGGCTTTTTGGGAGGGAAGTGAAGGTTTTTAGGATTTAACTTATGAATGTGACTCTACCGCATGAAGTTAATAGCTAAATGATTCCAGATCAGTTATAAAGCACTCTCTCAACATGTTTCTGCCCTGCTTTTGTTTAAGTCTTGAAAGGTTAATTTGTCAAACTGGAGACGCCTTACAAAACACTTGACAGATCCACATTTAAAACAAGGATCTGAAAATGTGTTCATCAAGCAAACTGATAATGTACTGTGTATGTTACAACTGGCTACATAAAATGATGAATGGTGTGAAATCAACCAGTCTAAAGTGTGCCAGAGATTGAAGAGGAAGGAAAAAAAAGTGTCAAAAGAGTCTGTGATAAACCACAGTAAACAGACAGGAAGTTTATTCCATTTCTGTGTCGCTATAGCAACCTAAAAAAAAAAAAAAAAAAAAAAAGCGGAGGGGTGAAATGGGAGGTTTCTCAACGATTCACACAGTTTCCTCAGAGCATACAAGCTGAAACTTGCTTTACTGACACCTTTCACTGAATGAAATCATTTGAGTTGACTTGTCACTTCATGAAGATGTTAAGGAAGTTAATGGTCTCAATTTTCACACAGATCTGATTCTGAATTTGATGGACGAAAAGAAAAGTTATGAGTTGCTGGTGAAAAAAAACCCTTTAGTCTGGTTCTTATACAGTAATTTAAATCATGATAAAAGCTCTGTTGTAGATTGGTGTTGATGTTTTACAAACCTATGGTACATTACAGTAACAATTTATTGACCCTGAAAGACTGGTCATGTCGTCCAGATTAGGGATCGACCGATACTGTTTTTTTCAGGGCCGATACCGATACAGATTATTAGTAGTTAATGAAACAGATAACCAATATTTGGAACCGATATGCATTTACAGTGAAAAGAAAAATCTTTAAATCAAAATTAAGATTTTGGACTGTTACAAAATCCAACACAAAACTTTGTTTTAACGGCGTTAAGCAATTATTTAATAAATTAGAAACTTTCAACATAATACACAGTAACAGATAGTCAGATGGTGTTGTAGGCGGGACATTAAGTCAGACTCAGAAGTGAGTGAAACCGAAGCAGAGGGACAGACACAGAGCTGTAGCGGAGCCAAAGTAGCGCACTTTTTAATTATCAACTTTATCGGTTATCAGGCAAATAAAACGCCGATACAGATCATCTGCAAACTGCAAAAAAAAATGGGGCCGATAATCGGTCTATCCCTAATCCAGAAAAAAAAAGGAGTTCCTCCATGTGTTTCTCTGGTGTGGATGCCATGGATATGGAAATGCTGTGTGATCGCAGAGAGGTGGCAAGCTTGACAAACTGAAAATCCCTTGTTGGTAAACAGCCCTGAGCATACCAATGAGCTGCTGCCTCTTGTTAAGGAATGTCTGCAAGCACCATGAGATACTGTATCACAACATCGTGGAAGCTTATCAAGATTACTGAATCAAAGATATAATAATGAAAGAAGTGTGGGTGTTAACAGAGATTATATCCAGATATCCCTGTATCAGTTTCAACTAAAAATGAGACTCATTGTGCAGGAAACAGTGAGAAACCTTGACATGGTCCTGTGTCCTCATTACCAGATACTGTATTTAGTCAACAACATTTGTCAATCAGACATTAAAAATGAGTATCCTTACTTCACTAGCAGACTTATGATTAAAAAAAAAAAAAAAAAAACGTGTTCTTTGCTATGTGCACTGGAACCAAACATGCCTGCAAGGACATAACATCATTGACATGACATGATGTTAGTTTCAAAGAAACGTCCTGCTCACCACCCATGGAGAAATGTCCTACCTGCAGCAAATGACAATTTATACCCAGAAGAACATCCTTGAGTTGTCCTCACAAGTCAGCAGGCCATTACCTGTCAGCTGTCCACTATTCAAGATATTGCATGACACCTTAACCAAAACAGCAGGGAGGATTGCTGGTGACACTTGTCTACACGGGCAGTTTCTCTCCTTCGCAGATTCATTAAAGATGCTTTTCTCTTTCAATCATTCAAACCTAGTAGATGGCGGACAGTTGCACTTTTCTTATACAGCGTGTACAAAAAAAGTGCAGCTAAATTTTTAAATAAAAGCTTGTATTTTAAAGGTTTCAGCTAGGCTTCCAGTCACAGAATATCCTCGACAATTAAGTGTTGAATTTGCATTGACACAGAGCTAATCTTGTAAATGGTTTATCCAACTTGTTTTTCAGCTGCTCTTTTTTGGCAGGTTTTTTTAGGCAATTCAAAGAAACTCTAGGGGCGTTACCCTGTGCTTTAACCTCCCCTGTAGATTTGTATTGACATTTTTAAGACTGACCCACAATAACCTGTGCGCTTTTCTCAACACTCATTGTGCTATGGCTATAAACCATTGCATTTGCTCTGCATATACTTTTTCCGATCATGCTGTTCATTACTATACATGTGCTACAGATACTGCTTTACAATGCTTTACAACCTCCTGTACACTTTCCCACTTTACAGCCTCATTCGCATCCGCATTCTCTCTGTTCTATGACTGCTGTAACCTTTTCAGGCTGTTACTGCCACTCTGCTATCTCATGGTTCACTAGTCATACATTACAGTACTGTGCCATAATAAGGGACAGACTACATATGAGATATGCATGTATATTCTACATAGAGTGGTAGGCATAACCTACACACTGAGCTTTTGCAGCATGTACAATAAATGTATGATGTCAATGATTCCGCACAGCATTGTCTAAAACATAAAGTTTACTTTTGGGGCATTTAAAAAATATGTGATTTTGATTGGCATTTGTACTACATACGTTAGTAAGAAACCTTTCTCTGTCAGTGCTTTCTCTCCAGATCTGTTTTCAGTCCATGCAGATATTTTCTAGAATCCCATATCTTGCATGAGACACCATGCGGGACTGCAGTTTTGCAATAAACATAACAGATCAGCAGAGAAAAAGCTATGCACTAACCCACACTTCACACTGCTGGAACCGATCACTTTTCTACCATTATACCATAGAGTACTGTACACACAAGGAGAGAAATGCAGGAGATGGACCAAGAAAGATAAAAAAGTAAGCAGTAGTTTACCTCTCCAATGCAGCACAAAATGGCCCAAGTTTTAGAAAGTAGGATACGTGTGGCATGCCATCTATCCAGCAAAAACAAGGTAGGTATCCATTAGGGCTGGAGATTTCTTTTAATATTTTTTACATTCAAACAATAGTTATGTAACCGTTGACCCAATTTTATTTTCAAATCAAGGTCTTTTTAGCAGTTAACATTTACTTCTAATAAGTGTGGACTACACCAGCTGAAGTTAAGGGATGACTCCATTAAAAAAACATATTTGTGCACTACAGTATTGAAAATGTAGGCATAATCAACTTTATCTCTGTGTACCATTGCTGCGTGTGGGATTGTAATATGTGTGACTGTGTGAGTACTTCACAGGAATACAGAGCACCACCACTCTCACAGAGACCTCTTGTGTGTGCACATTGCCCCTGAACCGGCATGTCTACCAAAGCCTCATTGCAGCTTTGTTTGGCTTGCTTTCCTTTTGTTTATTCCACTTCCTTTCAGGTTCCTCTCGCTGCAGCTGACCAGAGAGATGGCCCCAGACTCCGAAGGAGGGAGTATAAGAGACTCAAAAAAGTGGGAGAGAAACAAACACCAGACAAACAAGTGCTCTGTAAAGTGAATCTGGTTTAGAATGGGACCAGTGTAATTGATAATTACCAGATGACATGGCAGAGAAACAAAAGCTCTCCGAACAGTACTTCTATCAGTCATTTGGCACGTGCTTTATGTTTGACATGTTAAGCGCAAACAACCGACGCAGTCCTTTCTCACTGAAAAATAGACGTAAAATGCCAGTAAAACCTTAATCTGTTGAGATCATTTGACTAGCATCTAATTGACCCAGCTGTAACATAAATGTCCATTTGTGCTTCTATTCCACCCTTATGGGACAAATGGAAATGTCGGTCTTCAAGGAATCCAGTTAATGTGTTTAGTGACATTAATACTTGAAGTGTGCAAAGTTTGTGAAACTATTAAGAAAACTAAAAGTCATCATCATAACTTAAAACACCACAACTTATACCACATCCCTACATTATCATAACAGATAGGAATGATGGCCCAAACTATGAAAATAGGACCCAGTCATATATATATATATATATATATTGTTTTTTTTGTTTTTTTTTGCAGACATGCAGGCACACACAGTCACCTTCATAGCTGTAAGTGACATCCTCCCAGCTGGTTATAGTGCCAAAACAGACCTGTTTGCTTTCAAAACACACTCTGCTCCAGTGATAATCTCCATAGTAACCAGAGAGCTGAAACCCTAAGCTATCTGGAAATTTCCACACGTTAACAATTACAGTTCACTGAAGCCAACATGCACGAGACATCAAACATTCGGTGATGATCAGATAGAGCAGATTCATTGATTAAGTTTATTTCATTGTTTTAACACTGTTACACTAAGAGCAAAGCCTCAAGAGTTGACTCTGAACAACGAAAACATTTCCTTGACAACGCAGCCTGGCGACAGGGCCTGCTGGCTTCATCCAGGAGATGGCCTAAAGAAAAGGTGGAGATAAGGTCTCTTTGCTGAGTGCATATAACTTTTTTAACTGTATTTATCCAGGGTAGATTCCCTGAGCATGAACGCTCTTTTGCAGAAACGTCCTGCTCCACATTCACACTGGAAACTGCCCAGTACAACCGCAGTCTGATCTAAAGGCCACTGGGCAGCACCAGTGGAGAATTCAGGGGTTAAGGGGCTTGTTCAAAGCCAAGAAGTTAAATGCAAGTGCTCCTCTTTCACTTCCCTGCCTAGATCTATTACAACTTTTCAATCACAAGCTCTATTTAGGCCAGCGCTGTTTTCCAAAGACTGACGCTGATGCTTTATCTGTAAATGAATATTTGTATTACAGCAAGTACTTTTATGTAATTTATATTTACAAGTTCACTTCAGGAGGACAACGCTGGTGGCTCACTGCTTAAAGGAGAAGTTGGCCTCAAGGGAAAAAACAAGAAATGGAAAAAGCCATATTTGCAATGACCCAAAATGCTAAACTCCCTCCTCTTTCCAACACTGTCTACAGGAAGTCAGAGCAAACTGCACAAGTTGCCCTCGAGGTCAAGCTGAGGCACAAAAACACAGTGCTTCAGGGATTTAAGTGTCCATATTCCATTAAAGGTTTGATCATGCACAAAAATCATACTATCCAAATGGATATATCCAAACTATCCAAACTGAGGATTTTGGGAAATAAGTGTCCACCTGCAGGTCCACCGTTGATAAATCAGAGTTGTTATGCGATGAATTCCGTCAGCGCCAGCGCAAACCCGCCCCCCCGATGATCATGAATTTACAAGTCACAGGCCTTATATGGATCTTCTTTTCACCCTGACAATGAAGCAGAAAGATAAAATGTGCCAGCAAAAAAAAAAAAAAAGTTTCAATATGGGGTCCTTTTACTGACTTCCAAATAGTAGTCAGAGCTTATGAGAAGCGCTTTAAGGTACAAACTGGGGCAGAGTGAACCCAGCTGTCATTCAGTTTCATGCCCTGCTATAAACAATTGAGTTGCCAAATAACGAGTTTCTGCTGATTCTAGAGTAGAGGAAGAATAAGAAATTATCTTTTTTGTTGTTCTAACTCTGAGTAGCATTTTCAGTATTGAGAAGTGAGAATATATGCATGCACTGCATGGTTGCAAATAAACAATTTGATTTCTTTCTTTCTCTCTGCTGGACTAACAGAAGACCTTACAGAAGAGGAAAGTGATATTTCCTCCTCTTTATCCCAAACAAGTCCATACAGAATCCCCAGTAAACTAAGGGGCTATTCGTCTGAATAGTCAATATTTGTAGAATTCATGATCCCGCAGGAGCATTGTACTGTAAGAGACTCATTAGTCAGGCTATAGCTTCTATATATCACAGTAATCACAAAACCACAGAGAATGGTTTAGAATGAGCAGAATAAAGCTGCACTGTGAGAGCACCTCTGATATGAGGACAGATTTGCTGTACAGTGTAATACAACCAACTTTGCTGTAAAAAGGTTTGTGTAGTGGTCCAGAAGGTCAGTCATTTATAACCAGTGAAGTACCAAAGGCTGTACACATCAGTTTGACAACGATATATTTCCAGGGAAGATCATTTAAAAGGCCGCCGTCTTGCTCAAATTCATGATTACATTTTAAAAAAGAGTTTAAGCTTAGTATGAAAGAACATCACGCAAGTCTGTAATAATGTTGGATGTCTCCAGGTATGCTTATAAATGGTGAGTGGTGTCTTGACTTTTGTGTATAGCATTACAGTCCATAGCTGATGCCGTGCTGGTGTTCATTCAGGCAAGTATCTTAGCAAATGACTGATGTGAGAAGTAAAAAACTGTCGCATGAAGTTTGTTCGTCCAGTACACTCCCATCTGCACTACTCTGTGTCTGTGTCTGTGTGTGTGTGTGTGTGTGTGTGTGTGTGTGTGTGTGTGTGTGTGTGTGTGTGTGTGAATGTGCATGTACGTGTGAATAAAAAAAAATAAAAAAAGGAGCAGCGAAGCACAGATTAAATCCAGTATTAATGTCACCATAAACAGACTAGACCCAAGCAGCTGAGTCATCCATCTCTCTACTCCTTTATTTCTTCTCACTTTTCATGTAAAAGGTCATAGTTTGATCCTCAGATGAATGTTGAGTTCCTATCCTCCCTCATACTGCATTGCTGAAACAATTAGCTCTTTTCTATCGCACAGTAACCTTCGGGAGTCTTCTGTGGCAAACGTGTCTGAGGAGGAAAAAAAAGACACTATAGTGCGTCTTCGTTAAGAACCAGTCGGTCAGTATCTTCTTATAGTGTCATTGGTGACAGCTAGAGAATGAAAACTGAAAATGAGTCTAATCAGAATAAAGTATGAAATCAGAGGGAAGAGTAAGGCATCAATGGATTGTTTATTTTGGCAGCAGCAGCTCAGAGCAATAACTCATAGTGCTTCTGTGGTCTGACCCTGCTCACTTCCTGCCTTAAAGGAAACACGCTGCACAGCCCCAGCCCTGCCCTTCCTGTTCCCTCTGCTGTACACACACACACACACACACACACACACACACACACACACACACACACACACACACACAGTTAGACCTGGTGGATGTCTGTTTCTTCCTCTCTTTAAGGTGGCACAATCAACTCAACAAGGTAACTGTCATGTAAACTTCACGCTACACTGATTCGTTTTATCCTGCAGAGTATATATATTATCTGCAAAAGGAACTTTAAAACTCTAATCTTAAAAAGAAAACTTTGAAACTGGAGACTGGACAGCTCAAAATGAGCACTGGTCTGCCTTGCGCTTTCCAGACTGCAAACCCAAACTACCTTGTCTTTGCTCCTGAACCACAACATGATACTAAGCCAATTAAAAAGCTGAGACGCCGAGCTTGAAAAACATCAGGATTACACAAGTGCCAGGGCTGAGCTGGGCTGTAATTGAGAAGTGACAATGTTAACAAAACTGTCCTCCTGTAAAGACAAAAAAAAGCTGCATTTAGGGTCCCCTAGAGAAAGCAGGGAGGCCCTCCCCCATGCTGCTGAAGCCAATAATCCTCTATTGTCTCAACGCCTCATTTCCCCAGTCTTTAATCAAACTTGAGTGGAAAGAGCAGGCCATTTTACCTTAGCCTACCATAAACTGAGCCAAAAGGAACCAAATCCTTATCTTTTGAATCTGATCTGATTATTTCTTTGCATGTGGATGCACAGAGAGTTGCAGGCCTAAATGTGTGCAGTTTTCAAAGAGGCAAACACAAAAAAGCAGCAAAACAGGAAATCAAGCTGCAGCAACTGGCAGTTTTTGTGGGCAGGTTTAAGTCAATGCATGGCCTGCAGCCTTTGGTTCAGCTTGCTTTTAAAGGCAGACCAAAAGAAGACTGATCGATAAGCAGAAACAAAGAAAGTCTCTGAGTCACTGTCTATACACCGATTGTTAGACTTAAAATGTTAAGACTATGAACAGTACTTAAACATAAACTATTTACTGTTGCTGGAAGCTGTAACATTCAGCAACCAGCCTTCAACCAAACTCAGATCAATATAAAACAAATCACAACAAACAAACACTATAGGCCATTTCAGATATGCAGCCTATAGTATTAAATGTTTGGCTCTGCAGGCATTACAATTAAAGTGGCACGCAGACATAACAAGCCATGCTCCTTCTGCACCATTTAAAAACTCATCTCAGTAGAGCTGGCTGATCTCTTCAATTTAACTGGCACAGCTCAGCCACCAACTGACGGCAAAATATGCAGCGCAGCAATTTAACACTCCAACACTTTGTTATTTAAACTCTATTCTCCCCTCAAGCTCCTTTCTTCACAGTACTGTCCATCATTCCATTCATTTATATTCCTGTTCAGTTGGAAGACACCTACATTTGTGAATTCCCTTCTCATCTTTTTTTTTTTGTTCCACACACTGCCTGCACACTGCATTTGTCCTTTCCTTCACATTTATATTAGGATTCTCAGGACTGAGGAAAGCTGAGCCATTCTAGAGTGAGCCACCATCTCTCATACACAGACACACAACTGGCTGACAGGCAGCTCTTCCAACTCTAGCAGCTTGTTGAAATCTCACAATAAAAAACAACAACACATCAGTGAAGATGCATTAGAAGATTGCATTAATAATAATAATAATAATAATAATAATAATAATAATAATAATAATAATAATAAGTTTATTTGATATAGCACCTTTCACGGACAAAGTCACAAAGTGCTTCACATGATAAAAATTTGTACAAAACATAGTAAGTTATAAAACTAAAAAGACTAAAAACAATCATTAAAAAATCATCATTTTTATATACACGAATCAAAAGCAAATTTAAACAAGTGCGTCTTCAGCTGCTTTTTAAAAGCAGCAACAGAGACTGCAGAACGTAAGACAATTGGAAGGGCATTCCACAGGTTTGGAGCCACCGCTTCAAAGGAACGGTCACCTCTAGTTTTCCCTCTCAGTAATCCCTGAGGGGCCTGTTCGTAGTGTACGAATGGAGCAGGTCCGAGATATACACTGGAGCCTGACCATGCAAAGCTTTATAAGTCAGAACCAAAACTTTAAATTTGATCCTGAAGTTAATCGGAAGCCAATGTAATGAGTATAAAATCGGAGTGATGTGCGACATCCTGCTAGACCTGGTCAGCAGCCTTGCAGCAGAATTCTGGACTATTTGTTCTGCCCACCATAATTTACAGTGACTTGTGTTTGTATATCGCACACTGCTATGGTGCAGCCAGATCTAGGCAAGGAAAGGCAGCTTTATATAGTACATTTCAGCAACAAGGGAATTCAAAGTGATTTTTATAAAACATTAAAGAGCTACTTAAAACAATTAAAAACATTAATTAAAGAGAATATAAAAACAGCTAAAAAAGTGTAAGACCGGTATAAAATACAAGAATAAATTGAACAACTGCTTGATTTAAAAAAGGCAGCATCAAAAAGAAAAATCTTTAGCCTTGATTTAAAAAAAAAAAAAAAAACACACAGTTGCAGCGGACCTGTAGTTTTCTGGAAGTCTGTTCCGGATATGTGGTAGGCCTACATAAAAACTGAACGCTGCTTCTCCATGTTTAGTTCTGACTCCGTAGGGCTGCATGATATGAGGAAAATATCCAATTGCGATTATTTTTTGACAGATATTGCGATATGATTCACACTATTGGAGGGAATGATAATTGTTCTATCATTATTCTAATTTAATTTAAATTAATTTTTACTGTAAATGCATATCGGTTCCAAATATCTGTTATCGGTTTCATTAACTAGTAATAATCAGTATCGGACTTGAAAAACCAGTATCGGCCGATCCCTACACTACAATACTTACTCGAGAATGGTTTAACACATAGTTTGCCTTTAACAAATATTGCGCCCCCTTGAGATTTGGATATTACTGGTCCGTATTGCGATTTTGATAAAATTGCGATTAATTGTGCAGCCCTAACTCTGGGGGGCAGAAAGCAGACCTATCCCAGATGACCTGAGAGGGATCTAGGGTTAAACATCCCAATGAAAAGGAGAAAAATCACTGCTAGGCCAACTGTCATTGTATATAGGGCTGGGACGGTTACCGCATTACTGCGGTCACGGGACGCCTACCGCGGGTCTGAGCTCGTCACCGTCATCACCGCAAAAAAAACATCGGCCTGCACATGTGTGCACGTTGTGTCTAATGACATGGATTCATTGATTCTAATGACATGGGTTGTGTCTGATGACATTGTGTCTTACATGGATTAAACGTATCATCAAAAGATGGAGCAAATCTGAGTTTTCACGAGTTGGGGAGCTCAATATTCCATGACACATAATAACATTCCATTCATGTTGACTATTAGGCCTATATGCGAGAGTACCTGTGTAATGTCTTGTATCGGAGAAATGTCTTTGCGTTTCCTACACGGTAGGAAAGGAAAAGACATTTCAGCCTGCATGCACGTTTTGTAGCCTAAAACAGAGCAGCTTATATTGGTAGAGAGAGCAACAAGTTAGCAAACTGCCGAGTCGCCCTCTCTGCTCAGCTGCTAGACGGGCTGCACTCGGCATTGTCGGCAAACTTTATTTATTTTACTTTGACAAAAGAGCTTTCTGAACTGTCTGTGGAATGTATCAACGGAGATGAGAGAAACCACTGTGGCCCTAAATGACAGCAAAGACTCTCACATTGAGATGAAATGGAAACACGGTGCTGCAATCTTTTTATACAGTCTACGGCTGCAACATATGTTGTAAGGTTTAAGCCGATGTTTTTTCGGGGGTAACGCCATTCACTTTACCGACAGTAGCCTAGCTATTGATAATAGATAAAGCCACAGTGTCTTGAGAAGCTCTAGCTTGCTGTTGTATTGTTCACTTTTAACTCACTTTACATCAACTTTGCTATATCTTTTTCCTCTCTTTTCCTCACAGCGGCACTCATATGCTACTCTCCGTTACCACTTGCTCTCCTTGTGCGACCACACGGGCACTGACGTCACTCACTTAAGGCACCCTGCCATTCTCGCTCTAACTTACGCTACTCTTGTAATGGAGTTGGGGTATACCTCTCTACTGCGGGAATTTCTTGCTTTTCAACCGCGGTAAGAAAAAAATCCATGCCGTCCCAGCCCTAATTGTATATGAATCCACGACCAAAACACAGGTACCACTATCAGTGATTTAACCCTCTATGAAACAATGTGGTGGTGCACTTTATTGCTGTGCCCATTTTAACACATACAGTACCTGTTCAAGTTCAACTTTTATTTGGCCCCGACATAAGGTACATAAAAGGGGATGGGGGGTGGGGGGGGGGGGGCACTGAATGTTGGACTCTGGGAAAACAACAGTGGTCCCAGGTTGACCTTCACATTATAGAATTGCATACAAGAATCATCATTAATTGAATTCATTCAATGAATGAATTTCAGGACATCATCTTCACTAATACAAAAATAAACCACTGATATAAACACAACATGGACAAGTAAGTACAATTCAACAACCTTATGTTAACAACATAGCCAACAATGTCACCGTCATTTAACACACCTGTTCACTTTCACATCAGCCGTGGTTTTCAGTTTACTGCACAAGGCATACTTGAACATCATTTATATTCAGCTTGTACTGTGGCACATTTTTCTATTGCTTCTTTTTTGGCGAAACGTACAGTTGTCCAGTTCAAACATCTTACTAACCACGCACATTTGAAACCAGAAAGGACATGGCAGGAAAAAAACATGAAAAGTTGTCCCTTTTTTATGTCTGCATTTAAATAACAACCTGACCGTTTCAAAGTTACAGCATTTACATGGCTTCACTCCACTGGAGCTCCAGCCATGTCTGCTCATTCTTGGTTTAACAGAAATAGTTAACAGCGACCCCGGCCCCACCCTCTCTCTGTCCTCCTACTCAGTATTCCCTGGCTAAAAAGAGCCTCAGTGTGGGAGCGCACCAAACTGAGGCCCCACAGAAAACCACATAATTACAAATCACAATAAAGCCCTCAGTGATGTGTCCCTGCCAGAGGCTCAGCTGCACCCTGCTCTGCTCCAACTCCAGGCTGTTGCTCACAGCTACACAGCCCCCCTTCCTCAAATACTTTCTTTCAGTGTGCTAACCCATGCCCTCCTTCCCTACCTCACTCCTCTCTGTGTCTCTTGTCACTGCTGTAAATCACACCCCCCCTCCAATAAATCCTCAGGACAGCAGTGCATGTCAGCATTGTTTATACCATTCGTGGAGAAATGCACTGTTGGGCACTTTAATTATGTATACATTGGAATTGTGCTCTTAGCTCTGCAATAATCAGTTCCCATACAAGTTCATACAGAAATACCAGGTGAATAAGCTATGGTATCAATGTACAGTACCAGCAACACTAAAAGGGATAGGTTTACTTTCTGAGCGAGCACTAAACAGAAATGTGTGTTTATAGTCAAAGATTTGTGCCAGAACACTAAAAACCCAATACAGTTTAATACAGAGCTAAAGCTCCAGCTCTGAGCAAACAAACCTAAGCCAATCATTAAACCATATTCAAGTGTAAGGGGCAAATCTCTCTAGTGAGTTAAAAGGTCATTATGGTATAATTATTCATACACGGCATCAGTGGTGGTCGAACATTACAGTAGGGTCACCTTTAAAGAGAGTCACTCGCTTAAAACTGCCATGCTTGTTAATGTGAGAAGGCAAGGGTCAAGATTAACCATTTTTCCGAATGATAGTGTAACCGACTTTAACTTGTAGACACACAGAAACACCAATAAGGGAAGCTGCAGGGACACAGACAGGGAAACTACCCAACTAAATATAATTCGGACTGTAACAACATAGTGTTAAGTTTGTTTCTGGAATATATTTGGTGTTGGACTTGACTGAAAGTGATAGCATTTAACTTGAAAAAACAAAAAAAAAACAATTGAAATGAAATGAAATGTAATGCAAAGTAAAAGTACCCAAAATTGTTTTGTGTACAATACTTAAATGAACAGATTAAGCTAATTTCCACCTGGCAGGGAGAGAGCTAAAGTACAGCCAAGGATCCAGACACTAAAGTGACTGAGACCGTTTAAACCAAACGCTAACAAAAGAGGTGCTATACTAAACAACCTAATTGGAATTAAAACAACCACTGCAACGATAGAACAGAATAGGAAAATCAAATGTGGACTATTAAATATTAGATCTCTGTCATCGAAAGCATTATTGGTAAACGAATTGATATCAGATAACCACATTGATTTATTCTGCCTCACCGAAACCTGGCTGGGCCATGACGAATATGTTAGTTTAAACGAAGCCACTCCTCCCAGTCATAATAATACCCAAATTCCACGAGGCTCAGGCCGAGGAGGGGGAGTTGCAGCCATATTTGACTCGAGCCTGTTAATTAATCCTAAACCTAAACTAAATTATAACTCGTTTGAAAGCCTTGTTCTTAATCTTCAACACCCAACATGGAAAACAGTACAGCCAATTATATTCGTTGTTGTTTACCGAGCACCAGGTCCATATTCTGAGTTTTTATCTGAATTCTCAGAGTTTTTATCATGCGTAGTCCTTCAATCAGACAAAGTACTTATTGTAGGTGATTTTAATATCCATGTGGACATTGAGAGCAATAGCCTTAGTACTGCTTTCAATTCACTGCTAGATTCTATTGGTTTCAGTCAGAGGGTGCATAAGGCCACGCACTGTTTTAACCACACCCTCGACCTTGTGCTAGAATATGGCATCAAAATTGACGATTTAATAGTATTTCCGCAGAATCCTTTATTATCAGACCATTTTTTAATAACTTTCGAATTCCTACTACCAGACTATACGAAATTAAATAAAAGTTTCTACACTAGATGCTTATCTGACAGTGCTATAGCTAAATTTAAGGAAGCTATTCCAACAGCACTTAACTCAATGTCATGCCTTAATATAACAGAGGACTGTTATGTTAACTCTAGTCCCTCCCAACTTGATAACTTTGTAGACGCTGCTACGGCCTGCCTACGGACTACTTTAGACTCGGTTGCTCCTCTCAAAAGAAGATGATGAAGGAAAGGAAACTAGCACCTTGGTATAACTCCCAAACTCGCAAATTAAAACAAATCTCACGAAAACTTGAAAGTAAATGGCGTTCCACCAAACTGGAAGAATCTCGTGTGGATTGGCAAGATAGTCTAAAAAATTATAGGAGGGCCCTCAGAAATGCCAGATCAGACTATTACTCAACACTAATAGAAGAAAATAAGAACAACCCAAGGTTTCTTTTCAGCACTGTAGCCAGGCTGACAGATAGTCACAGCTCTATTGAGCCATCTATTCCTATAGCTCTGAGCAGTGATGACTTCATGACCTTTTTTAATGATAAAATTATAACAATTAGAGAAAAAATTCATCACCTTCTGCCCACAGCTTCCAACGACTCACCATTGGGCGCAGGAGGGCTAGAGAGAACGATAAGACCTGATACTTATTTAGACGGCTTTTATCCTTTAGACCTCCAACAATTAATGTTAAGGGTCTCTTCAGCTAAGCCAACTACCTGTCTCTTAGACCCCATTCCAACGAAGCTACTTAAAGAAGCACTACCCGTGGTCAACACCACATTACTAGATACGATCAATATGTCCTTATTAACGGGTCACGTACCGCAGTCTTTTAAAGTAGCTGTGATAAAACCTATTCTGAAAAAACCCACCCTCGACCCTGAGGTCTTAGCCAACTATAGACCTATATCTAACCTCCCGTTTCTCTCCAAAATCCTTGAGAAGGTAGTCGCTAATCAATTGTGTGACTTTCTGCATAGAAATAGTCTATTTGAAGACTTTCAGTCAGGATTTAGAATGCATCATAGCACAGAGACGGCACTGGTGAAAATCACTAACGACCTTCTAACTGCTGCTGACAAAGGACTTGTCTCCGTACTTGTCTTATTAGATCTTAGTGCTGCATTCGACACTATTGACCATACCATCCTCTTACAGAGACTGGAACATTTAGTTGGCATTAAAGGAATCGCACTAAGCTGGTTTAAGTCCTATTTTTCTGAGCGATCCCAATTTGTTAATATTAACGATAAACCATCCAAATACGCTAAAGTTAGCCATGGCGTTCCTCAAGGCTCAGTGCTTGGACCAATTCTATTCTCTTTATATATGCTTCCTCTAGGCAATATTATTAGGAAACACTCAATTAACTTTCACTGTTACGCAGACGACACCCAATTATATCTGTCAATCAAGCCAGACGAAAGCGGTCAGTTAGCTAAACTTCAAGCGTGCATTAAAGATATAAAATCCTGGATGACCCACAATTTTCTGATGTTGAACTCAAACAAAACGGAAGTTATTGTGCTGGGACCCAAGCACCACCGAACTTCATTATCTAAATATATAGCTACCCTAGATGGTATTGCCCTGGCCTCCAGCACTACTGTCAGAAATCTAGGAGTCATTTTTGACCAGGATCTATCCTTTAACGCCCACTTAAAACAAACCTCAAGAACAGCCTTTTTCCATCTTCGTAACATTGCCAAAATCAGGAACATCCTGTCTCAAAACGATGCTGAAAAACTAGTCCATGCATTCGTAACTTCCCGGCTGGACTACTGTAATTCTTTACTATCAGGCTGCTCAAATAAGTCCCTCAAGACCCTCCAGCTGATCCAGAATGCTGCAGCACGTGTTCTGACAAGAACTAACAAAAGAGATCACATTTCTCCTGTATTAGCTTCTCTGCATTGGCTTCCTGTAAAATCCAGGATTGAATTTAAAATCCTTCTCCTGACCTACAAAGCACTAAATGGTCAAGCACCATCATACATAGAAGAGCTTTTAGTACCTTATTGTCCCACTAGAGCACTGCGCTCCCAGAACTCAGAGCTACTTGTGGTTCCTAGAGTCTCTAAAAGTAGAATCGGAGCCAGAGCCTTCAGCTACCAGGCTCCTCTCCTGTGGAACCAGCTCCCAACTTGGGTTCGGGGGGCTGACAACCGTCGCCACATTTAAGAATAAACTGAAAACCATCATCTTTGATAAAGCTTATAGTTAGGGAGTGAGGAGTTGCAGCATAGTAGAGTAGAGTAGAGGGAGGCAGGAAGTACAAGCCCGTTCCGGCAGGGGAGAGTACGAGCCCGGTCCAGGGCCCCTCTCTTTAGCCTGCCTCTCTTAGTTATGCTATTATAACTCTAGACTGCTGTGGGAAGCTCCTTCCAAGGACACAATGAGCCGCTCCCTCTTCTCTCTTTTCACTTGTCTCCTTTTGTGTGCATCTTAGTCCCAGAAATGCCTGTTACTAACCTAGCTCTGGGGAGTTTTCTCCCCGGAGTCCCTTTGCTTCTTCTTCACCCAGAACATCGCCTTGGAATTGGGTGGCACCTACACCGGGGTCCTGGGTGCAGCTGACGCTATGGACTTACTACACCCTGCTACGCTCTGCGTTTCCCCGCAGTGTCCGACTGCGTCCTGCCGCGTCCAACCGCGTCCACCCAGGCTGCTGTGCCACACTACACCCCGTAACGCCCTGCTGTGCCCTACTATGACATGAACTACTATGACTACCATTGTGATCACTGCTTCACTATCTTTATTATGACTATTATTGCCACCATTCACCACTCCCCCAACTGGTGCCGTCAGACACCGCCTACCAAGAGTCTGGGTCTGTCCGAGGTTTCTTCCTAACAAAAAAAGGGAGTTTTTCCTTGCCACTGTCGCAATAGCTACTGCTAATGCTTGCTCTTGAGGCAACCACTGTAATAGTTGGGGCTTCGTAAAGTACAGAGTTTGGTCTAGACCTACTCTATCTGTAAAGTGTCTCGAGATATCTCTTGTTATGATTTGATACTATAAATAAAATTGAATTGAATTGAATTGAATTGAAAACACACAATCCTGCACAATGAACTCACAGTGGTGGACAAAGTGAGTTTCTTTGACTATCACCTCTACTTCAATGAAATCTTTCTACTTTCTCCTGTCATTGTCCCATATTATTATGCAGCCATTCTGTAACTACAGGTCTCGTCCCAAAGGTTCAAAGGTCAAAAATGGAAATATAGAGTCATAAAACGGAATTGGGTTGTGTGCTATTGTGATTTTTATAAACATGTGCTTTAGGCCATACCTAGCTTCAGAGTTATCTGAAATATTCCTGATTAGTCAGCCATTGTGATTGTTTTTGTTTGCAGTCGGGAGAACTGGCTCCATCAAATACACTTATTGTGCTCTCCGTTGCTCCTGTCTCTGCAACATCGGGCACTCACCAGATATCTCCTTGGCACCCTTTGTCAGAGTGTAATTACCGAGATTACACCAACACAAGCACCATTTGAACCAAAATGAACTCCCCTGTGTATGGGAAGGAATTCTTAATAATGTCGATGAGACCATCATATGCTCTAGTTATTAGTTTCCTAACCTCCGGCTCTCTAACATTCGACAACTGCGCAAGTAGGAATGGAAGGCTCCTAGAGCCGTTGGCACAGTTGTTGCAATTGAGTTATTTAAGTGGAAAGTGCTAAACTAGTGGAATACCCAGAGTCAAAATTGAAATAAAACTTAGAAGGAATGATGTAAAAGTGAGGATTAAGGAACAGTTTGTCATTTTTAAAAAGGGATTTATAGCCCAAAGCATATTATCAAATTTTTATATTCACATTCTTAAGCTCCTATAAAAAAATAGTCCAAGTGACTTGCTGCATGCTGGTATACTAGAAGGGAGGAAAATCTTGTTTCAATTGGCATGTTAACACGAGTATTAGTTTGCAGCTAAACACTGAACAGAAAAAAAACACAGGGGAGCCAGAATAGTACTAAGCCTTATGGCGCATATCAGCGGTGCGGATCCATACAATGTCAATGCGACTGCGAATAGACGCGAATTCGCGGCACAAATGGTGTGGCACCAATGAAGCAACATTCATGGCATTTGTATATTTGCTTGAAATTTTTGTTTGAAAAAGAAAGATTTGTTGAAATATTTCAACTTGATTGAGGAATTCACGCTAGCTGTGTCACGAAAGCCTGTCTGTGTTTAGATTCTCCTGATTTCTGACGTTGTTGAATCAGAAATGGAGAAACACATCATTGTTGCTGTCTGTGGGCACCCAGAGCTCTATAGTACATCATTATTTACAGAGACCGGGCGAAAAAGGACAACCTGGTAAGTTCTGAAATTATGTGTCTGTTGTTGTGTTGGTGGACCATCTACAATTTTAGCATAGCCCTGACAGATCCGAACTTCATTCAGAAAACAAGCATTTTAAAAGTTGTTTGCTTGTCGCCTTGCGGACAGACCTTTCAAAGTATGGATTCAGACATACTATTTATCCATTTATTGCAATTAAAAAACAGCAAAATCTGTACCTCAAGTAGAGCTCCAGACATAACGTTTACTTCCTGGAGAAGGCAGTGAAATTCACAGTGCTTGTTTGTCCTCCGGATGATGTTATTAATCCAGAAACAACACTGTTTAATTTTCCAACGTATCTGGAATTTCCCCAACAGGTACAAAGCAGCATGAGTGGTTATTTCAGCCATAATGATGAGGGAAAGAAACATTGTTGTTGGTGCCTACAGCTCTACACTGGCGGGTAACGCGAGTAAACACAAATTATTCCAATATGATCCTGCGATCAAACTGAATCGAATAAAGCGACTTGAATATTCCCTCCGCCTTAGACTGAATGCACCATTAGGGTGATGTTTTTTTTCAACAACAGTGCAATGACAATGACACACACACACACACACACACACACACACACACACACACACCTCATATTCAGTTCACAGACCATTTTATCAATATGTGATTGTGTTGACATTCGTTTTCACTTATTTGATACATATATCGTAAATATACGCTTATTTTACTTTTGGTTTCTTGCTGAATTTTTATAAACAACCATTTAGACCATGATACACCAACAACTATTCTATTTGTATATTGTCTCCACGTGCAGAGTCTCTGTGGGGAGTTGACACAGCAGCATGCTTTGACATACAAAACTAATAAAACCTTTTCATCACAGAGGCACTTAAAGTGTCACAGCTACAGACAGCATAATCTATGAGGCTATGCTATTAAGTAGTAAATTGCTCTATTGTTGTTGCCTTTACTGTGTATTTTAATATGTGCTTTTATTTTAAACTCTCCGCCTACTAATCATATTTCCCTCATGGGAACGTTTTTTTTTTTAAATGGTTTTAAGTTGAATACTAGTTCGTGCATCGTATCCGAGGGAATATCAGGCTGCCTTGCACATGCCAAATTATACACCACACGAAAGCCTTCTATAACACACAACTGGCACGACCCAGCCTGCGTTGCCAAGGATTTTTTTTTTTAAAGTTAGAGAGCTTGGTATTGGGTCTCACACACATTTCTCCATTGTGCCCTGCTGCTTTAAGAGTTTTTTTTTTTTTTTTTTTTTTTTTTTTAAAATGGGGTGGAAAACAAAACAACACACCAAAACATATTTTATGGCTCTACTACATTCTTCCTAAAATATTTCTTAGCTTGAAGGGTGTATTTAGACAAATAACCATGGTGACTGAGTGTTATGTCTAAAACATGAGTTATAACAGTCCCAAAGTATCACAGCTAACACTTTTTTAAACTCCACTCATTGTGAACAGACACACCATGCTATTGGCCAATTAAGGGGTGTGTAGAGCATTCATATTAATGATTTTATCCTTACTGTGAAGTCTGCAACTTGCATTGTGTAATTCACACACCAACCAATGAATATCGTTAACACTGTGGTCTTTTTTTCTTTTACAAAAAAAACACAGGGGTTTTAAAAAGTTTTAAAAAGCTTTGAATCAGACTGGTTTAAGGGCGTCATTGTTGTATGTTCGAGTCTGTGACAGACAGTGGTGCCTACAGTCTGGGGATCAGAACCAGGCAACTGACACAGGATGGGTGTGCTGGTTTCCTCAACCAGCCAAACAAAAGACTCACATCTACTTCTTTTTTGCATGCAGCCAACTGAAAGAGGAAGTGACAGGCTGAAACAGGAAATGACATCAATACCATCTGCAACACAGTTAACAACTATGATTCAACATGGTAAAAGAGAGAGGAGAGAGACAGAGAGAACTTAACAAAAAAAAAAAAAAAAAAAAAGGTGTTTTAAGTGATGTTCCAAGCCTAATGCTGTGAGACATAACTGCTTATTTTAGTGTGTGTAAAGTACAACAAACATTATTAACTTACTACTACTACTACTTACTACTGTTAATCTTCAGGAGTATGAGGAAATCCAATGATAAAAATGAGCTAAAAGAGATGGTTATGGTCTCAATTTTTTCTCCATGTGTGTCGTTCTTATTTGATAACTGTGAAATTGCTTGTACCCTAGGAGGATCATAATTGTAGAACAGAAGGAGGCTCTGATCGGTTTTGGAAGGTGAACACAGTGTTATTTGATTTACCAAGTAATTTGTCACAAAGAAATACATTTCAAATACGAACCCAAGTCAACGTTTTTGGCATAAATCGATTTCACTGTACCGACTTGAGTTTTTTGGTGCCATTAATATTGCTGAGATCATTCAGCTGTGAGTGGAGAAATAAGAAAAATACATTCAGAGGCTCCACAGTGCAAACAACTGCCGCTTCAGGTGGTCTGAAAAGGGCATGAATGTGATGCAAGTTACAACTGGTTGTAGGGATGTAGGTAGTGCACTGCTTCTGATTAATACATTCATGAAAAAGGCTATAATGTGACTGTGGTGATCCAGTGAACATATGACCAATACCGCGCAGCTGAAACAGTGTTAGAATAAAATGCTCGCGCCTCTTCACAAACTCTAACTACATGAGCATGGCAACAGTATGGTACCATCTCAGTGACCTAATAAATGTAGACCTACTGTTAACCTCATTTAGGGTTAGGCATCTAACCTATTCCCACCATCTATCCCCTTCACATGGGCCCCTGCTGCTCAAGTTAAGTTAGGCACCTCACCTGATTGCACTTTCTCCACTCAGATTAACACCAACAGAAGCCAGAAGCAGCTGAAAGCCAGCAGAGTGTGACAGATCAAGTGAGGTCCAGGGTGAAACTAAATCTTGGGTTAGGGTTACAAAAACTTTACAGACGTGAAGAAGCTGAGGGAAGAGAGTACAAGCAGGTCCACTTCTTCCTGTACCTCTGGGAGAGTGACACCTGCCCTTTCCCCTGCTTTCTGACAGCTTCACCACCATTTCACAGATAAAATCTCGGCTGTAGCTCACCCTCATCAGCTAGAAACGGTCTGCCTTGGTTTCTCTTTCTGCACTCTTTTTGCTCATCCTTGCAAGTTTTCTCTACCTCTTAGAACACATTTGAACAGCTATACCACAGGAGAGATGAAGAGACTGAGAGGATCAAACCCTGGCTGCACTGTGAAGTTAAGTGAAGCCTCCCTGCTGATCATACGGACATGCTCAATCTTCCACTTTATGAACTGTGGACCACCCTCTGCTTCCATCCATTATATCATGAGCTTTTCTACTAGGATTTGTTGCCAATTAAAATGATCCACTCTTTCTTCTCTTTTCATCCCCTCCTCACCCCCCACCCAAGTGCTGCCCACTTCTCCTCCAAGACTGTTGGGGTAAAATGTACCAAATAGTCACAGTTAACATTGAAAACTAGAGCGATTTTCTTGCTGTGGGTAACATTTTGACATTTGGCTGTTTAAGTGTACTTTAGCTGGTTTCAACATATAAAAAAGGCACAAAGCTGAGAGTGCAGGCTGGCCCCAAGGGCAGCCCAGGATCACCAGATCTTCCAGTGTAGAAAAATGACAGGATAACCCAATGTGAATGGAGGGGAAGTGAAGTGAGCTCATTTCCTATAATGGCAAGAAAGGAAATGGATTGTGTGTGTGTGTGTGTGTGTGTGTGTGTGTGTGTGTGTGTGTGTGTGTGTGTGTGTGTGTGTGTGTGTGTGTGTTGCGGGGGGGGGGTTAATGGTTAGCTGTATTTGTGTTTAATGACATGATCAGACAAAGCAAAGCCCCCACCCCTTAGTCCCCACTCCCTAAGGGCACATGGAAATGTAAGCAAAATAAAGAGAGGAACTTTGACATTTCTGGTGATGCTAGGGGGGGGGGGGGGGGGTGTCATGAACTTGTGGAGTGAACTGTGTTTTTTCAGGGCCCTAGCACAATAAACAGCACTACATGGAGCCCTGTATGGAATTTACACAATAATGTCAATCAGGCGTGGGTTGAAACTGGAAAAAATTTTCAGAAAAACATTTTTTTTTCTGGCCCTCGGGCAAAATATGGAAGAAAGCCATAATACTTACTGATGTGCAGGAGCAGGTCAGTTTATCCAAACATTTAATATTTAAACATTTTATCTCTTACCTCTAGTGGTATCTAGTCATACAGATAAATTCAGATTTTTTTTCACCCAGGTTTTGAGATCTCCACTACTGACAGTTCTGCAACCACTCAATACAATGCAGGTGAATACAACTTTTGTTTGTGGTGCTCACATTGTTGAAAGATAAAATGTCAAAAAGCTCATTAGCAGCATGTCTAACAACAAACAATGTCCCAGTTACTCGGGGTAACCTACAGATCTCACCTCCTCACCACCCTTCTCAACAGTCTGTAGTATTCAGGCTATATATTTAAAAAAAAAAATCTTTGATAGGAAATAGCTTCTATTAAAAAGTGAGGTGTGCCATTTGTCCAAAATAACAAATTATATTCTGGCAAAAACAAATTGACTAATATTTTAGAACTTTGAGCTGAAAAAAAAAATGCCATTTACATTCAGCGTACCAGGTTGGCTCTAGAAGTCTCAGTGGAGGAGATCGGAAAAACTCAGCAGCTTAAGTCAACTTATATTATATCATTACGTACATCCGCATGGCTGGATACCCTATGATTAACTGGGAACTTTTTTTGTAATTTGGGTGAACTGACCCTAATTTGTACATTCGGTTTTAAGCCTATATCCTCTCATTCTCTCACTAAGAGAGCTTTGCATTTTGCAACAGTTCCTGTGTCTGTGCAGGGCTGTCTGTCTGCAGGCATACATGTTGCAGTATCTACTTCCTCCTACACACATTATCGGAGGCAAAGGGCATGCACAGACAATTAGGCTTGTTATCTGTTCCTGTGTCAAACATATTCACACCCTGCGGTGACCAGAACCAAGGTGAATCCAGAGGGTTGCACTCAAAACAGTTAGGCTACTGTACTGTACCCACGCACCTTGGGAAACACACAAAAAGGCATCACACTGTCTTTCCTCACTACAATATTCAAACAGCAGGAATAATGTAGGTATAACGCAAATATATGAGCTGTGTGTAGAGGTAACATTTGAGGCAGTGGTGGAGGATTTTCTAAGCTATCATATTTTCAGAGCAGAGAGGATAGTGCAGCCGTGTCCCTGTGGATTCACACTGAGACAAACAGTCTGCAGGAGCAAGGTTTATCTTAGGAGCTCTCCATGTAATTGCAGGATATTCTGCCATTTCACATACACACTCACAGATCTGCTAACCAGTGCGTCATACAGCTAATTAGGCAGCACTGTGGTGCAGACTGTTGAGTAAACACGGTCAAGTCACCCAAAAAACATGGGGCAGTGGCTCATTTTAAAACTCTCACAGAATTGGCACATACTTGCCAATAGTGCTCATTGTAAATATCAGTAACAATGTAGCTGCTAAGTAGCTGATGTTCAGATGAGATTTCTTGGGTAAGAGCAGGCACTCAAACTGTTATACCTGAGGAACAGATCAGTCTTACTCGGTTTCTCCAGAGAAATCCAAGTCTCTATAATCAGCCAACTATAATTACACCTGACACCCACTAAAAATCAGACACTGACTTTAATAAGAGGGAGGAACTCCGTGTCTATGCAGCACTGACCACATGGGCTGACCAGCAGCAGAACATGTCACCTTGTGTTGTCATCAAACATGACTATATACAGTAAATTGGTGACTGTGCTGGAGACTTACCTTTGCTGCTGGATGTTATTGGACAAACACTGCAACCTCATTTAAAAGGTTTAACTCCTGTTATGTTTTACTTCTTCAGTGTGTTTCTGATCACACCTTTTTAACCTGGAGAGGTATGAGAGTAAATAAAAAAGGAATTGGGCCTTGCAGGAGCAGCTTTCCAGAGGTTTGCAGACCAGTCAAACACCTCTAATCACCAACTGGCAAAAATATAATAACAGGATCAGAGAGAGGCCTGAGCTCTCTGCTTCTCTAACCGTACTACCACAGTAGCTTATAGCTCAGGTTTCCCAGTTTAACTCTTCTTAGATTGATGGCTTTCACAAATGGTAGCAGTGCCTCGGCTAGTCGATAGAGGCCCTCTCTCTCTCTGATCAATACTGTGTCTGCAGCGCTAATATTTGAGAAAGTTACCTAATCAAAGCGTTTAAGCGGAATGAAGACAACTGTTTGTTCTCCTGGAACCCAAAACTGGAGGAAACTGCCATGTGCGACAGTGGTTACAACCTAAAAAAAATTAGGTGAGCTAAAATGTCACCCTGAAGTGTTTGGCTGTGGCCTTTCATTGCAACAAGTAAAATAAAATACAATATTGTATATATACATTAAAAAAAAAGGTAATTCTCAAAAGGGAAAATATGTACAATTAACAGTATATTAAAAAGGTGCCCTGCCACACAAAACTGTTTTTACTTGCAATTTTTGAAATATGTTAGGTCCATATGTGTTTGTGTTATGTCATGAATGTGAAAATGAACTGCTACTTCCTC